>NC_048283.1:29610015-29855015 GCF_009762535.1 Notolabrus celidotus | reverse complement strand
TATGTGACCGTTCACAATTAGTAAAGGTAGAAAAAAGGCTCTCTCATGTTTGTCTTATAAGCAATATTAGTTATGTAACGCTGCATGAAAGATGCTTAACATACATGTTGATCAGAAAACACCAGCCATGGTTTGACAGCAGAAATAATGCCATTACAAATGATGCATTACATTTTCAAATCAGGAAAACAGATATAAAGAAAGCAGCCTTTGGTACAAAGTTATAAAAAAGGAACTCACATTCACATTTTTGTGTTAATGAAGTCATGAAAAATGAAAAGTAAAATGTATTAGTCACAGGTCAGGTACAGTGTAGGCATGTACTGAAGGTAATATTCAACAAAGCAGAACAGCAACACTGCTTTGTTTAACACAGTGAGATGAATGCTATCTCAGTCCAGCATGATGCTGCATGTCGTGGATGTGACATAATTTTGTGGAAAAAAGCACACAAAACATGTCGCACACGAAATACAAAATACAGTACATATTAAATATATCATTCTGCATTTCATTTGGCTGGAAGGTTTTTAGACTGTTTCACTGTGAGCTAGTAGAGAGCAGAGGAAGTACTGTAGTGGAGAATCGGTGGTTGATAGATCTGCAAGGCTACAATAGTCAAGGCTAGAATCCAGACCTGAGCAAAGGATTTCCATTCCGATGATGGCATGAAAGAATGAAGCGTTGGATGTTATTGTTCCTCGTACAAAGAAAGCCCGGCCGGTTTAACAGAGCGCACTGCTGAAAAGGTGAAGCTGCTTCAGATCCGTCTCTTGCCTGCCTTGGTCAGTTTGGCTGCTCTGGATACCACTTACATTCTCAAGATGAGCTGCTTACTCAAAACCAAAGCACTTCTGCGTCTGCTGGAGGAGTGGAGGAGCAGTCTGGGTTTGATATGTACATCAGTAATAATGAGAAAAATATCAGGAGGTTATCACTCAAGGCTTCTTGTTGGTTCAGTCAAACAGTTAGATGTAGGTCAGATGATGACAGTCTCTATGTGAAAGGCGTGTGAGTAGGTAAAGGAGGAAGTGTTTTTCTGAAGGGGGAAGGATGGAGGCGCACCAGGGGTGCTAGAGGGAGAAGAGGAAGCAGAGGAGGAGGAGGTGGGGGAGCGGCTGGCCCATCGGGAGGGGAGGCGTCTGTTAGCTGGACGAGCCGGCCTCGAGAAGTTCTTCTGGACGGAGGAAGAGGAGACTGAAGAGTCTTCGTTCTCCTGTGGAGAAACAAATGAATTAACATTTAAGATTATCACACCATTCTATCAACAATCAAAGCCACACACTTAGATACTTTACATCTTGTCACGTGTTCCAGCTGTAGTCTTCTTGACCCTGGGGGACACAACAGGAATGCTAATAAATTCAGGATGCTCGTGGAAAAGTCATGCAAGTAGCTCCCACTCCGTTAGGTCAAGAGAAAAGCATCTGCACTGAAATACTTTGCACATGCTGCAGCTCTGATACCTTTTATCCAAACTTCACAATCTGCAGGGTTTAATTTTGGACAATGCTCCTCGGTTGAGCAGAAACTCAATTGGTGCTCTGATTGCACTCTTTCGTGAGGTCAGATGAAATTGGTTAGATTATTTCTTGCACAATTTCTTAAACATTTGCATGACTTTAAAGCAGCTTAATCACTCCAGATTTCTCATTTCCATGGTCTGCCGAGGGCATTAAGTCAGCTGGCTGCTTGTAGATATTAACAACAATTACAACACAAAAGGCCAGGAATACACATCCACTATGAGGCCTCATGGAGGGATGGCACAATGAAAGACAGTCTGATGAGGGTGATTGACTACTGCCAAATTTAAACATTATTTGCGACACCGCTAGTTCCTTTTGTCAGGAGCCTTTAAGCAATGAAATGGCCCAGATGCCCGGATAATAATGGAGGCTTTGGCCCGCTTCTGTCTCTTAGCACATACCAGAAATAAACAACATTCCCACCGGAGCTGTCCTCAGTCAAGGGCAATCGCTTAACGTTTCAAAATGGAATTAACAGGAATGAAATCTGCAAGTTCATCCAGACTCACTGGTGTAATAGCTCTTAAAATAAAGTTGACTTTTCATCTGATTCCAAACAAATTGTCGATAGAATCTTTTATCCAAAGAGACTGTTTCCAAATGTTAACATCTGTGGAAAGGTAATGATGGATGAAAATGTGCATACAAAGTATAGAATCAGTCTCTACCCACCTGCACGGTTAGATGTATCTCTTTCAAACCCTTGGTAGAGTGGCTGCTGGACTTTGAATGTGTAGTGTGTATCTGGGAGGTGTGTGAATAATGTGTGTGTCTCAGGGTGGGGGGTAAGGGCAGAGGGTCCATGTCCAGGATGTCCAGTTCTGTGACTTTCTCATCCTGCCTGACACTGACGTTTGGACTTATTGACTTCCCCTCCTGCTGGCTCTGGTTCTGTTTTTCCCGGGCTGCACTCTCATAATTCTTCAGAATCCTCTCCACTGCCCCGTAGTTAGATCTAGATCCCTCAGGCCGTGGGTATGCAGCCAGAGTGAGGGGCTTCCAGGGATGGTCATTCATCATGCGTGGCCCGGGTCTGGTTGAGTCTGACTGGTAAGCAGGAGTGGACACATGCTTTGGCTGTGTCTGGTGCCCGGGCTCTGTCATCTGTCTTTGTTTGTTCTCAGTTGACGGCTGCTGGAGCGAGACACCGACTCTGGCTGGCTGAGGCTTCGCTCCACAGGGATTCTCTTTCTTAGAGCTGGAAGCGTCCACATCCTGACCTGGCTGAGTGTTTGCAGGCTCTGAAAAGAGAGCCTCTGTGGCTGCTCTGTGTTGCGTTTTCCTGGAAGGACTGCTTGCTGTTCGAACTTTGCGCTTGACTTCGGAATGGAGGGCAGGACTCTCAGGGGTTGTTGTGACTGCCTCCCTGAGTCCCATCTGTGGCTGCTGAGATGAAAAGTCAGAAGAGAGTCCCTGCTTCATTCTGACCTCTTCACCCTCAGGACTACACCTTTTTCGCCTGAGTTGAACTTCCGGACTCTGGATCTTAGAGTCTGAGATGGAGAGAGACAATGTGGCTTCAGGGTTCACATTGATGACGCGAGTGGTTACATCATTACAGTGTTGCTGAAATGTTGTCTCCCTGGGAGGTTCAACTTCATGTGATGCACTAGTTGCTAAAAAGACCGGTGTGCATCCCGCAGAGTAGACATCTGCTACTGCAAGGATGTCTTGTTCCTCTGCGGCACGGCCCATCTCTGCCTGAAACAAAGTTCTGTTGAACTCAGCGGTTTTTTGTTCCAGCATTATGTTTCTTTTGGAGCCATGCTGGTTGAGACTGGCAGGGGATATCTCGAGAGAGGACAAGAGCAGATCTACAGGTACATCTTTAACAACCGGAGGCATTTGTAGCTCTTTTAAGTTCCGGACACCAGGGCTGTAATCTGAGCACAAGCCTTTTCCTGCAGTCAATATGCTGACTTCAGAAAAGCTTTTCTGCACAGTCCCGTATGCAGACAACTTGCTGCTGGTAAACTTGCTTGCATCACATGACCAGCGGCTGTGGCAGCAGCCCAGGTTACAGTTGGAGTTAGCAGGTACGGAGCAGGAGGCTACCACACCGTCGATTAAAACTTTGCCCTCATTTTCCTGCAGCATGGCTCCAAACTTCCTCACAATAGACGGGCTGCTAGACTTTCTGTCCACCAGAACACAGGGGCTGTGGCATCTCCTAGCTGTTGTCACAGGGGACTCTGGGATGTGAAGTTCTGTGTCTGGGAGGATGGGGGTACTTAGATTCCTGGAGGAGCTGCGAGGAGGGATGGGTGGAGCTGCTGTATCAATGTCGGAGAGTTCTCCAGGGCTTCTCTGGGTGTCTCTGTAGCTCTCTGGATCAGGGCTGTTCTCTCTCCAGGATTTGCTCGGCCCTCTGTTAGCCTGCCAGGTGTTATCTGGTGTCAAGGTGATCCAGTTTTCTCTCTCCAGTGCTCGAAGGTCGTCATAAATCTGGCTGAGGTCGCAGGGAGCTTCATCCACCTCCAGTCTGGCATCATCGTGACTGCGCAGCTTGTCTCTCTCCTCAGGTAGACACAGGGATTCAGACCGACTCCTGAAGGGAATTGTGAAATGTATCAACCCAAGACACTTAATCAGTCTGTGTATAATTTACTCCCCAAACATAAATAAATCCATATGTGACGACTTTTTACTGACATTAGATTCATCGTTCAATAATAGAAGTAAACATAGCATGAGTAACATCGACAAAAAGTGCTTTTAGCGTGACAGGTGGAGTGATTATCATAGTTCCATATTGGCACCAGGAAGTTAACATAGCAAAGGGGATTAATGTACCTCTTATCCTCGCTCTTCTTTCTGATCTCATCCTGGTAGCTACAAAGCTCTTCACTCACACGGGCTATCTCCTTCAGAGCCTGAGACACAGAGAGGAGGAGACTGAGATAAAATGAGTCGTGCTGGACACTGTGTGTAGCTGAAGTTCTGTAAAAATAAAACAGAGGATAATCTATTCTAAGAAACAGCAGGATGACAAATACGGGTACACAGGACAGGAACACTGCCGATCAAACAAAGTGTGTGTCAAAGACAAAGTAAGAACTGACAAAGCTACTGTGTCTACTCTCTGTGCATGAATATGGAGTTTTAGTTTGAAATACTCACAGCATTGAGAGCTGTGGTGTTCTTCTTCTTGTCGCTGCCATAACTCGACTCTGCCCGCAGAGGACTGTCTTGAGGACACATATGATCTTTGTTTTCAGTTCCTTTAGAGAAATTCTTCTGCCGGACTCCACGTTCAGGAGCCCTACGAAAGATAGCTTCCAGCTCTGTTGTATCCATAGCTTCCTTACTTTCAGTGACTGAGTCTTGCAGCCAGGCGCATCTCTGCTCATCAGGGAGCTCAGGATGAAACTTCCCAATCTGAGTGAAGTGACCACCGATGTTTAATTCACAGAGGTCATCAGCTTGAAACAGAGTGGGCCGCTCGATGTCTGAGCCAGCACAAGCACTGCTGCACATGTTTCTGCTGTGAGCTAAACCAGGTAACGGTGAGTGTCTGATTGTTTCTGACTGACTGCTGCTGCTGAGCAGACTGGAGCCCGTGCTGGTTGAGGGGAAGCTGAGCCGATGTGCAGCATCATCGTGGTCCTGCCTTCCGCTGATCAGTCCGGTCCCTTCTCGCTTTGATCTCACTTCACAGTAAAGCTAGAAAAAGACAAAATATGTATTTTTCATTTATTTCTGCTTAAGTCTTTTAGATGAATTATTGAGAGACCAATTCTACAATTTGATTTTTACAAATATTGAAATTTGCATTAAAGTAAAGCTAGGGCAGGCAATTTATTTTGGAATTAATTTCTTATATTTAAAATGGATGGAAATTAATTCATCTAAGGATCTTAAAAAATATGTGCTGTCACAAGCATATTAAAAATGTAAGTCCAAAAATGAAATGATTTTACACGCCTAAGATAGTGAGCTGGTTGAACATAAAAGGCAAAGAGGTAATTGGATACAGGGAGCAAAGACAAACTTTCACTCTTGCAGTCATCATCTGTGGTGAAGAGGCAGTGTGTGTTCATGTGTGGAGGGGCTTTGACAGTCTGCTCCATACTTTTAAAGTCTACCTTGCTCTTCCTGCGTCCTCCAAAGTTGTCAACCCTTGTTTTGAATTCATCAACAATTCTACAAGTCAAATAAAACTAGTTAAAAAAATCTATATTGCATGTAATATTGTTATTTGTTTTAAGAGCCAGAAGTTACACCTGTTGAAGTCTCTAAGTTCATGACTACTGTGTGTGGAGGAGCACACATTATGATCCCACACTCACGTTATGATTTTACTTTTAACACTTACTGTAAAGTCGATGCTGAAAATAAGTTCAAACACAGATTATGTGTTGAGGGTTAGGATCAAACCGTATAAAGTTGGTGGTATTTTATGATTATGTCACCACTACTTCTCTGCATCTACTGCTCCTGTATAATCACTAATTACACGGCATAATGAGGAGTCAAGCAAGACGGCACAGCAACCCGTCTGATGACATATTTAGACCACAGAGGATCAAAATAAAAACACTCAATGAGTTATTGTCAATCGAACTGTATAACCTCTGAGCTCGGACCATCTAGTCTGAAAATAGGGACTATTTCATGTTGACTTAGCTCCCCTCACATCACACACTGTCTGCAACGCCTTTCAGCTTCATTCCTTCTGATTCACACCGTTAAGGAGACAAACCATAGCAGCATGTTCTTTTCTTAGTAAAATGTTACACCCTGACCAGCTCATCAACTTTTCCAGGGCTCCTCTCATTAAGAACACTGATCTGCTCCTCTGGGCATGTCAGGATTTGACTCAGGATTTGTCACCACTCATGCAAAACTGTCTCATTCTTTACTTTGTCCCTCTCTCTTGTTTGTTTGTTCTGAACTACTTCCCTCTCTTATCCATTAATACTTTCTTACACACATATTGTCACATAACTTCACCAGCAATACAGCAAATATCACTTTCATTATCTACTGAAAACTCGGTTTACTTATTGATTCATATCGGCTCATAACAAGCTCCAGAGATTAAGTTCTTCTCTGCTGTTCAAGTTAAAAACAATATCATCTAGTTGCAGGAAATCATCACAATTTAGAACCCGAAAACATCTTTATTTCTGCATTTTTATCACCAAACAAACATTAAATCTAGCATCAAAGTTGTTGTTCCCCTTTTGATTAATGGGTATTTGATTTAATTTTATTTTCCATATTACCCAAGCACTAATCTGATACTCACATTCAACAGATCTAATTTCCAGTTAGCTTTAAGTGACATGATTCTTTTATGTTTGGAAATGCCTGAACATACATTTCCTGAAATCTCTTAAATTTATTCAATTGTTCCTCAAAGCTGTTTGAACAGTTGTCCACAAAGAGGGACTTTTTAATCCGTTCATCCCTCTGTAAGTGTTTTCTCACTGCATGCCAGCTTCTCTGTCTACATCCTCCAGGTCATATGCCCTTACTGCTCTGACTCAATCACTGTCACAGTCTACCATACAGGGATCACAAGAGCTACAGACCACTCCTTCCTTTCCTTGCTCTCTGCAGCTGCACTGATCAGAGAAATTGTTTTGACAGGGTCGATGGTGAGCAGGATGTGTAGGAGGGAAGTATTACACACTGTAGGGTACTCAGAGCTAAGGAAGCAATTCATCATGCATTCAAAAATACTGAGATGTATCAGTAACAGTGTTTGAAACTTTCTTAAACTAATCCAAATTCCATCGGAAATAAAAACAAAGTTATGAAACCTTTCAAATGCTTAAAACTCTCATTCAGACACATTCAGACACTCACCTCCTCTATTTTGCTCTGCATGTCCTTCAGCTGACTCTCCCACTCCCTCCGTTCCACGTCGAACCTCTCCAGCAGCTCTGCTTTCTCTCTTGACCAGTCCCTCTCGTTGTGCTCCAGACGACAACGCAGGTCCATGGCCGTGGAGTGTGTGTCCGCCAGGAGCCTCCGCTGCTCCTCCCTCTCCCGGCGGAGCGTCGATGTCTCGCCGTGCTGCCCTCGAGCGCTCTGTGGCGCCACAGAGCCAGGACCTGCTGCTGACTGGACCCCTCCACTGACCAAACCAGCACCCTCTCTAGTCTCCAACTGAAGAGAGAAACAGACAGAGGGTGGAGAGGGCACAGAGGAGGAGAAAGAGGGAGCAGGAGATGGAACGGAAAGGAGTGGGAGAGACAGCGGAGAAAACAGTCAGCCTTGATAAAAGATAAATTGCAGTCCCAGAGCCAGATGACAACACAAGTAAATCAGGAGTGGAGGAAATCGTTAAAGTGGAATTAAGAGAATGAAGGAGTGGCAAGAAGATAAATTAAGGGAAGTGAGAGAATAATGCACCGTGGGGAGAAGTGTGAGTGGGTTCATATGATTGAAAAGGGAGAAAACAGAGAAGGCGGAAACCTGAAAATATCCTGTAAGAACTCACATGAGGTCCGTGGGCTCAGGGTTCAAGTCTCTTTCCTATTGTACCTCATTAACACAGGATACAGATCAGGATATGGCAGATTCACACACAGCAGAATGTGTCTGCAGAGGATGATTGCAGCCTCAGTCCAATAACACTTACCCTAACCCTAACCCTGTGAGAGTCTTTACAAAAACAGATGCATACAAAGGGTATCTCTCAACACAAATAAAGCAAACTTCTGATTCTTTCCAACTCTGACTTCACAAAGAGCCAGCAGTGTTGGGTTTAATTGGACATTTTGGACAGTTTTAAGGGGAATGTTACTGAGTGTCCCTGCTCAATGCCCTTTTCACTTGGAAAACCCTGGGAAATACCCTTGGAATTTTACTGTGCTGGAGCCAAAAACTTCAGTCCAAAACATGTTTTCATTTATCAGGGATACTAACAAATGTTGGATAAGTATGCCCACGTCAAGTTGAAGTAGTCAGCGTTCACTGACATGATCTGGTTTGCACCTCACAGATAATAGTGTTGGGAAAGCTAATCTGAAGTTATCTCAGATTTAGACTTTCTCTTGAAAAGTATTGAAGAGTTAGGGCTTGTTTTTGGTTCATAAATCTGTACATTCTGTGGGAAATACATACATTTTTCTTCCCCTCTTTTGCTCATAAACAAGAAGAAAAAGAGTCAACTTTGGGACTGGAACAAGCCCAAGACAACGCCTGTGCATGTGCTTATATACATGTGCCTGAGAAACTGTGTGTGTGGTGTGTGTGTGTTAGAAAGAAGGAGAGAATGCATACAAGCATGCCTGTGTGTGTTATTTCTGTGTTCAGTCACAGACAGCGACCAAAGCCTTCTTATGAGCCCCAGTCATGGCTCTATTTCTGTTTGTGGCCTGGGGTCATGAAATGATGGTTTGGGAAAAAAAACAAGCTGACTCTTTTTGTCTGCCTGCGGCTCTCCCCAGAGTTCTCCACAATTACAGACGGATGATGATGGGTGCTGTCCACAGTCTATTTAAACATATGAATGTAAACAAGCAGTGAAAGTGCATGAAAAAGAAGGTTAGAGTCAAAATAAAAGGCTGAAGATCTTTGTTTTTGTTGATTGAGAACACAACATCTCACTCGTGCATGCAAACACCAACACAAAACTCAATTCAGTCTTTAAAGGCGTTACCCTTCCACCCTTGGACACAGTGACTTTGGCAATATGGCACAGGGTATGTAAAGGTAACTGTGTCACCACAGTGACCCACTATAAATAGCGGACACAGAGCCTTGTACAATGTCACATTCCTTGGGGAGGTGGGGAGACGAGGTAAAGGGAGGAGGGGAGTTGGCTGCTCAGGCAGAGTGAGATGTATCCTAGCTGCCAGCAGCTTTCATAAATCAGTGGCATGCGAAGAAATATGCCTGGAAATATCCGGCCTAAGACCTCTTCCTGGGACCTGGGATGCTTGCTTGGTATTTGGTGGTAGGACTGCCCGAAAAGGATGTGGAAACAACATACAGTAGTTACACTCACAGCCATAGCTCTCTGTGAAGGTGTGTAATTAACATTTCAAGAATAGAACAAGCATGCAACTGTTGATATGCTACAAATGTTATGATGCTTATTTATCCCACTGGTGATAATAACTCAAACTCTCTGGTATGAAAAGTATATGACATTGTAATGACTGTGCTGTTTTTAGCTTTAAACTGCAGTCTCTTAACCTTTCTCAACCAGTAAAATATCAACCACAGGGATGTAAACTAGCTACACCCGCAGAAAATTATTTAAAATCATGTTAACTATGCAAATTATATGACAGTAACTTCATGTTGAAGCAATTATGTAGCAGAAAGCAGACTCCTTGTTAGGTGCAGATAAGGTCATCTTCATCTTCAAGGCCATTTCACTTTGTTCATCCCTTCAAATTACCTCAAAATTCCAATTTACTGGACCCAGGTCCTTAAATATCCTCCTATTATTCCACTTCCTGACTTCAGGTTTGTATAATACACTTGACTGCTCAGATAATCCTCTACAGTATTCTGTCCAGCTCTCTAAAATTGTCCTGCTGCTTTCAAAGTCCCTCTAACAAGAGCCATAAAGAAGGAGGAGTTCAGCCGAGCCCTCCTCTGAACATCCAGCACATACTAATCCTGCAACTGTTTTTCAAATCTGCGCACCTCATCTGTGTGTTCAGTGTCAGCATTCAGTCTGCCCTCACAATTACCCTTTACTTTCTGTCTGGGCTAAAAATGGCCTCTTTTCTGTTCTGGAGCACTGAAGCCTACATGTGGAGAATGACAGATGAGTTTCTCACCCATACTGAAATTGTTCACATTTTACTTTGAGATGAAATGAGGTTGCTCCCACATCGCTCGACTGAATTCACAGCACTGATCAGTATGCATGCTTGTCTATTTTTTTGCGGATCAAGACTTCTGAATTGCTGCTCTCTGATTTGTTAAGCAGATATTTTGATTATTAGAATACTTTCTTGTTCTCTAGCTGTAGCATAGACAAGCCAACTATGTGCACAGAAGGGACGATGATGTAGGGACTATAAAATAGGATTTCCACAATCTTGTCTAAGACAATCCGCCAGTAATGCTTCTCCCAGTGAGCAATATAAAGTAGTTAAAAGTCTGTACATTTGTCTTTTGATGACTGAGCTGCAAACAAGTCAAGAAATTTTTATTTAACTTATTTTGAGCATGATTAAAAACACCAGCTTAGCGCTTGGTTAACATTTACTGAAAACTCTGAATGTGGCAGGATGTGGCATCATGACAAAACCAGTCTGAAGGCAAAGTTAACCCTGCCTCACATGGCTTAACTCCAAGTCACATTCCCCTCTGTCTGTTGGTCTGTGTGATTAATTTAGGAACCTCTAGCCTGCAGTAAATGTGCATACCTGTTATACACATCAATTGTTCCTTATACACTTTAAAAATGATATTAAGAAATATATTAAAAACAAACATATCTCTCCTGTCCAACCTGACGCGCCAGTTCTTTAGAGTAGCGAAGCTCTCAGACGTGATGGGTAACTCAAGAGATGCTAACACAAAAAGCCTCACATCAACATCTTGGCATAAACATCAGTGTGTGTGTGGCATCAAGTTATAACCTCCAGCAGTACAATAAGCCTCTTCCATTGCCAATTCTGGCTTTACAAACACAAAACAGAACAGTAAATGTCTGTTTTTATATGGTTCTCAGACATCCACACTGTGAGAGGGCACGGAGCCAGAGGGACAAAGAAAAGAGCTCAGCAGTAACACTGAGCCATCTACTCTCACGTTAAACCATCCATGTGTGTGATGTGTTAAAACCGTGTTACTATGTTGCACTGAAGTGTCACTGTGTCATTGATATTTCTTTCCAAAAGCTCTGCAGTAACATTGCACCACCTTGTTAATTTCCAGCAACACATGACAGAATTTCTGTTCTTCTTTCTTCTAAAAGAATCATTTGATTTTTTTTCTTGTAGCTGCCGAGCACAAACAAAAGAGAGCTTTGTGTTGGGTTAATGCGTGACTAATCAGTTTAAAGTCTGTGATAGGAATCATATGGGGCTCAACTGGCAGATAGAGATAGTGGCGTCAGAAACAGTGCATAAAAATAAAGTCACACAAAGAAAGTCTGAGATAAAAAACTCACAGCAAAAGTCACAGTATCAAAAGCAAGTCTGCTCATGTTTTGAAGTCTACCAAATAAATCCATCTTCTGATCTAAGCAGAGAAAAATGCTAAATCCCCAGAGCTACATTGCTTTGAAGAACATCCATGCATGGTCTTTTAAGTGATCCGTGCAATGTCTGACACAGCATGGCACTGGTATGCACATTTAACTCCTCATTTTTGACCATTTCAATAAACACTTAAACGGTAGCTGTCCAAGAAAACCTTGGCTTAATATTTCATCTACTTAGAGTTTGCTGGAAAAAACAAGTTGGATGTCTGCGTCTGGCTGAGCAGGGATAACTATGTTTGTCTCCTTGGTGCAAATCTTTTGTCTAAGCTGAAAGCTTAAGTTGGGTGGATGCCAGGGTGACTTATCACCCTGCCACTGTGGGTGGCAAAAGTGATGAGCATAACTTAAACCAAACTTGAGACCAGACGTACACAGACATGAGGAATTAGACATAAAATAGAATTTTCAATAACGAGGGGTTGACAGCAAACACTATCTATGTTCTGATTTTATATGATATAAGTATCCCTCTGTATTTAGGTAACCCTGAACGATGCATGCACCTGCAAACACAACCCCACACACGCTGCACATGCACAGTTATATTTAGAGTACATTGGTCACTGAAATACATTCAGATTCTGGATCTGATTTGTTTGTTTGCCGATGCTTTTAGACGCAGTATAGAACCCCAAACCCCATCCTCACATTATCATTTTCATTCCTTTATTACCTGTGCAATCCTGCATTTGAGCTCAGCCTTCTCCAGCTCCCAGGAACATCTGTCTCTGGTGTACTGCAGCTGCAAATCGCTCCTCTTCTCCTCCTCTCTCTTCACCTCCGCCTGCACTTCATCCAAAACTATCCTCAGGTCCAGCAGAATCCTCCTGTTCTCTCCTCCCTGGATGGAAACACAGTTGGCAGCAGTCTTAAAATGTGCCAAATGAAGTTGCACAATATGTAAAAGTGAAGGGATCACACTCCTAAGATGTCACTGAGAGAACTGGGGAAAGAGGGATAGTATTAATTTTCAATAAACTGTTATTAACTTTGGTTAAAGTATTTAAACAGTCTGAATCATTCTTAAGTTGAGCTCACAAAACACAACCAAATCACTTGGTACACAACCTTCAACAGATAAACTGCATCCCAACACTTGTTCAGCAAAAAGAGTTTTGAGGGTCTCAGAAGGCACACACAGAAACACATGAAGCTTCCACATGGGCAGTACATATTTACAATTACTTGTATGTCAGCTACTTCTCTCAACAATGACTCCTTCTCGCGCGTCCATTCCTCCTTATCCTGCGCGTGCCTCTTCTTCAAATCCTCTAATTTCTTTTTCAGCCGCGTGTGCTGTGTTTGCTGTGTTTGCTGTGTTTGCTGCTGTTGCTGGGGTTCATGACCCGGCCACATTTGTCCTCTGAGGACCTCAAGCTGTGTCCCTGCTCCACCTTCTCCCCCAACAGCCGGTGAAGCCGCTGTGAACTGGGGCTCGTAGAAGTGACTGAAGACGGTGGGCGGAGAGGAGATCCTCCTCAGGGGGCTGCGGCTTTTCCCCCTGCCCCTATCTGCCCTGTCCCTGTTGGTGCACGGCACGAACTCCCATCCCTGAGACGGGACAAAACCCGTACCTCGACCAGCACCGCCCCCGCCGTGCAGCCCCGAGCCGTTCATAAAAGCACTCCACATTCCTCCAGCACATCCAAAAAAAAACAAAAAACAAAAACAACTTGTGCTAAATTAAGAGAAGCTGCACCGAGCTACTTTAAAGTCCCAATTTCTTATTTGCAAAGCATGAAACACTTTGATACAGTTCAGCACACTGTCCCATCTTATCAAAGCTGAATGCATCAATTATCCAAACTCGGCCAGATCCACAGACGGCCACAGAGCAGCCACCTTTGCACAGGCGTCAGGACTGAACGCTTTGGTCCCCTCCATATCCTCATAGAGACGAGGTCAAGCCGCCATTCTTGCTCAGGTATTGATAGAGTCCCGTTTTATCTCTGAATAACCTCCTCTAATTTTCTGTTTATCTGTTTATTAAACTCTCAGGTCGCACTGTGTCTCCTCTCCTCCCAGCGCTGAGTCGTTGTAGGCGACACTCCAGAGCTGGCACAGACAGACACCCAGTAACCGACCGCTCCTACGCGAATGGGAGACGCTCCCAAAAATATCACGGAGCGGACTGATGTAAGAGCGTGGTAGTATTTTTACCCCCTGTAACCAGGAGTTCATTTTCCTTGAGCAAGATAGCTGAACGGCGTCTGGGCGAAGCTGTGGAGGAACATAATCAACACTGGGAGCGCGTCGCTCCAATTACGCAGCAAAGACTACCTACAGCTCTCAGGCTGTCTCCATGGCAACATCAATTTACGCACCACGCGTAGTAGTAGTTAAAATCAGAAAAACAAGCCAACCAGTGCTGGTTCCCAAAGTCGAACAACAGCACATACTTTAATATAAGAGCAGTAAAATCTACACTTTATGTAACACTCTCAAATACGCGCCAAGTATTCTATTTGATATGATAAAAATGTTTATTTGCCCAACTTTTACTCTTTTTCTCATTAGTAACGTTATCCACACCCCTCCTTCGTGTCTCATTCGCTATCTCAGCGTGACAGGAGGGTGACTATCACGAGGAAAGAAACAAGGGCTGAGTTTTTATCATCTTGATTGAACACAAAGCACAAACTAACTTCTAAACTATGTTTGGTCGTTACGTTGTTGTTACAAAGTTATACGCTGAGTAATAGAAACACGTGCCGTTCGATTGAGTTGTCCCTTACCTCTTCGTCACATTGAATCCTGAATGTTGTTATAAATGTCCTTAAAAAACCCACAAGAGCAAACTTTTTCTGCAGCTGAAAGTCTGCACAGGAATGCGGTGGTTTAGTTAAAAACAACCGGAGAGCGACAGCCTACAGCTGAAATGATGCATTCATTAACGGGAATAAAATCCTCCTCCTCTCTCTCTCTCCCTCTCTCTCTCTCTCTCTCTCTCTCTCTCTCTCTCTCTCTCTCTCTCTCTCTTTCTCTCTTTCTCTCTCTCTCTCTCTCTCTCCCTCTCTCTCTCCACAGCTGGCCCTAATATGTGACGTCGTCAAACATCCCACCGGTGGGATGAAAGAAGTGGACCGGTCCGCCCCCGTCCTGGTGGTCAGGTCTGCTGGTCTAAACAGATCCACCAGGTCTGCTGGTCTAAACAGATCCACCATCAGCACATTTTCACAGACCCACCCATGTGCACTTTACAGTATACAACCTCAATGTCACATAAGCAATATCAAAATGTGGGTGAAATGTCAATGCTACTATCATATTACTGCTGCACATTTGGTTGATTTGTTACAGATTATGTTGACAGAACTCAAGACTCAGGCAGTTGGGTTGCCTAAGAGGAACTTTGGAGAGATAAATCTTTATTTGTCTCAATGGCAGATGGTGTGTGAGTGTTTTAGAATCAATGTTATTATTCTAAGTGCACTTGAGTGTGTAACATCTTTGCATTGGCCCACAGTCATAACACAGACTTATTCATAATGTAGGGGCCTACTGTTCAGAGATCTTGTTGTTGCTGCTATTGAATGGTTCAAGTAAAGGTTGGGAGTATAAAGAACATCTCATGATCTTCTGGCTTTTCAGGCTCATTAAAACTACATAGACTGAACAAAATGTGGTGCACAAGCTACAAACAAGGCTGGTTTTAACTCTTCTGGTGAGAAAGAGATTTATTTTTGATATTGGATAACTTAATTTACCTCTTAGCAGCATAATACAATTTTTATTTCTGACAGGGGTGATAGAAGAGTTCTAACCCTAACCCCTAAGCACTGCACACTAGAGGTGGGAATGGAAGAGTAACCCGTGATACGATACAATACCCAATACATTGCCCAAAATAATAATATCACAATCCATCAATATTTGGATAAATCATCAATTACAAGGCAATAATATAATGATGCGTCACATTATCTGACTAACAAAGGAATGCAACATGCCCCTTAGAAGGAGCAGTGCAAGATCAATGTCATCAGCACTACGGCAAGGAGTCATGAAGTGACAAGGTGAGTCAAATTGGAAGGGAAATCTGTTCAGAGCAATATACATATATATATTTTATATTGAAATATCTATATTTGGTATCAGCAATACAATAACTGTATCCCACAAGTCAGGACAATTCTTGCAAACCAATATACTTTTGGTGCCTGATTCAACTCTTTTAAAGTGGAAATTTGACATCCATACTGGGAATTGACTAATGCACCAAAATAGAGTGAAATAGTGTAAACTAAGAGGAAAATGGGACATCGGTCAATCAAGCACAAAGGGAACACACCCACACAGTGCTGAGGAGCACTTATTTTGCATAGTAAGAGAAAACCAGTGTCAAAGCTGAAACCTTTGCTCCATAATCAAACTCAGGGAGATAAATGACATACTCACCTAACGCTGCGCCATTCCTCCAGGGTGTTTGGTCTCCAGTAAATGTTGAAAGCTTCTGAGTAGATAATTGGCTTGGATCATAGATGGAAAATGATAATGTCCTGTACCTTGAGTGACCTTATGTGGCATGTTAAACATAAAAGAATTCAAATGAATAAATAAACAAGAAAAACAAATAAATAATGAAAATGTGTAAAATATGAAACTGAGCGTGTGCTTTACAGAACAAAGAACAAGGTGAAAAGGAATACCAGTTTAAAAATGGTGGCATAAGAAAGTGAAGAAAACAGAACGAGAATGAGGATCAGTAAAATAATGGGCTGAAACATCTTGATGGATGAGGGTTGAAGAAAAAGGAAGGGATTGAAAGAAAGGTGCATATTAGTGACCACAAAATGACAGTCATTAGAGTCATTCATGTTTGTTTGCACTTCCTTACAGACAGTGGCTCCTCTTCTTGTTTGTCTTCCTGCCTGGGGACATCCAGCCTGTCTATGAAGCTTTGCAGCTCCTTCCTGAAGGCCTTCATCTGAGCGTTGATACGGTAAAGCAGTTCATGCTCTCTGATTCTGTGAAAATGTGGTAGTTTGGACTCAAAAATCACAATACTGTAGTTTTACAAGGAGTTTGTTTGATCATTTTTGGTTCATTTTTATGGGTTTATTACCTGCCACCCTCTTCATCCTCCTCCATTCTTGCATACAGTTCCCCGTTGGTGACAAACACCCGGGCCTCTGCGATGATAGTGCTGGTATCAGTGATGAGCCTATCGATGGTCCGACCCAGCCTCTCCGCCTCAATGCGGATGTCTATCATCTGTTGTCGGTCCTTCAGGCTCCGGGATAAAAAACGACTATCCACAGGTGAGTAAAGGGAACGTGTTGGGGTGAGGCAACGGATGTTCCTCACCTCGTCTGAGTCACTCTCTCCTCCAATAGGGCCCTCACGCTTACGATGGGGCGGGAGGAGGCGAGGGGAGGATGCTGATGCCGAAGGGTTGTCATCGTCCCGTCCTCCGTCACTCTCTGCGTCACTGTCCCGAGGGCTGCCACGGATGCCCAGGTGGGATGCAAGGTCATAGCGCTGCATGTTGGAGAGCAGCACCCTGTTCTCGTACTGGAGCTGCATCACTTTGCCACTCAGTTCATTGATCTGCAGACGCGCTGCTTTCAGCTCCTCCTGCAGGGCCTCCATTTTAGCGGGGTCACCTCCTCCTGGGGTTGAAATGAGGAAACAGTGAAAAATGGAACACCTCTACAAATGAGACTTTAATGTGCTGCTCCTGGAGGCTTTATGAAACACATTTTTTATCAGAAGGAGATTTATATGCAGAAGAACAGATATTCCTTTTTTGCCTCCTGCAACAATGACTCAGTTAAAGTCAAATAAATAAACAAACCTCCTCCATGTCTTGATCCAGGTTCATGGGATCCAGCCTTGTACTTCAGCTTATTGAGCTCACCCGTCACCTACAGATACAACAGATTATGATTCTGCAGTATGAATAGTTCAGACATCTGAATTTCAAAGGCCTTAAAGTCATTGATGATTCTAATAATAGCGCAAGACACACGAGAGGAGAGCTGACAAAACTAAATCTTACATCACTAAATTTAAAGCAGCATTGTGTTACCTAGTTGCCTAGGAACCAGACAAACCTGCAAGCTCATGTTTTGTTTGCTCTGCTATATTTGCTCTAAAAGATGTCCAGGCAGATTTCTAGCTGACCTTTTCCTGCTCAGGCTTATCACAGTCGTTTAACCAATGTGGGGGGTGTTCAATCTGTTTTAATCTAATCTAATACAGTAACTGACAGAGGAGGCAGAGGCATTTTTGTGACATTACATCACCTAACATGCTGATCCATATCTGGAATACCTTATGTTGCCAGCATGAGCCAGTGAGCATTTTGTTATCACCTAACCTAGCAGCTACATTTCACATTCTGTTTCTCTCACTGGCTGTAGCTCTATCCGATTGTGTCTGAAGGCATTTTACTCTGTGATTGTCAGTAACAGCCTGTACAAATCTCAAACAACTTTCAGCTCAGAGACTTTTGCAAATGTCTCAGGTGCTGTCAGGCTGTCAGGCTAGCTGCTAGAGAGAGCCTGCACCAGGTTGCACAATATGTTTTAATCATAATGGAAACAAAGGTCCAGGTTTCAGATATGAACTTAAGGGGAGTATGCATATACAATTAATATTTATGGTAACTTTATAATAGCAGTAGAAGTTGTGTTTTCTAATGTCTCAGTAATGCCGGGGTCCCTTTTGGAGCACAGTCTGAACTGTGTACCTTTTTGTTCTCTTCCTCCACGTCAGCTAAATTCCTGCGGAGGAGTTCAGCTTCGTCTTCCACCAGCTGCAGCTGCTGCCTGAGCTCTGACAGAGCCTCGCCCTGCTCTCTGCACTGCTGACCTCCACTGCCGGAGCTGTCCACTCCTGATGCGACCATGCTAGGAGAGGAGCAGAAAAGGGCAACAATAACTGTGAGTTTTGGTAAACAGACACCTGTTTTCTAATCTATTTATGAGAATATTATGGTGTCAATGTACACTCGAATTAAAGTCGACCATGAAAATGATGTACTGTTACGCTCCTTGAACACTGCTGCTAGATTTCTACCAGTGTTTTCTTGTGTTTATTAGTTAGGAATCTGTTAAATAAAAGCAAAAGTACCTGTCCTCTCTCATGTCATCCAGTTCGGCCTTCAGACCTCTGTTCTCCACCTCAAGCTCCACTATCTTCCTCCCCAAGATGTTCGCCTCTTCCTCCACAAGGCGTAAGCGGAGTTTAAGCTCTGATTCTCGGGTGGTCGGAGGTCCTCCAGCCTCTCCTTTAGGCAGAGGGCTGTCCACGTCTCCATAGAAGGAGCGGTACTTCTGCAGCTCATGCTCCAGTCTGTCCTTCTCTTTGTCAATCTTGGCCATTTTTTTCCTCATCAAGACGGCTTCCTCCTTGATGAAGGCCAGCTGGCACTTTAAATCATCATTTTCCTCCTGTGGCAACGGACAAAAGTTTGTTTATTTGTTGATTACTTTCAGTCTTGTGATTTGTTAGTCTATTTACACAGAGTATACAAGGACAAAGTAGGCAGATTATTTAGTTTCTTCATGTAAGTTGTTACTAGTTCTATCAAGACTCCTGCAAACACTGTCATTGTCTCGTTGCACATTGTCAAGCAATGATGGTAGCTGTTACTCAAGCTCACTACAGACTATGATTTTTGATACCTAATTGGATATTGCACTGTAAACACAGTCAATTGAAGTTTATTACTTAATAATCTAATGATGCTGACTCACCTCGATAGGGGTCTGTGGAGCCCTCCTCTCTACTTTCGGCCCATCCTTATTTCCTTTTCTCTTCAGTGAGAGCTGTGGGGAATCAGTGGTTACATCATCATCATTATCATCATCATCATCACTAACTAATCAGCTCACTTTTGTTACCAAAGGCAGTGATATCATCCAGATTTATAGAACACTGAAGCCGCAGTACTGTAGCAACAGCACTGTTTCAAACCCCCCTCAGGAACATCTCTGGTGACAATTTCTCATTTAAATCATAGTGCTCTCATGGTGTGATTTTTAAGGCTGGATCTAAAAACACCTTTAAATAATTTGTTTCCCTAATTATCCTGATTGTTAGCTTAAGTGAGTGTTTCACACATGTTAATAAATGGTATTAAGAGATAAATGGGGCAGTGGTGGACTCTGATGGGATTAGGCAGGTTTATTTACAGCTTTGGGGATTTCTTTTTAACTGAGATTTTCATCTGCAGCTGCTCCAAAAAGACAACCCTGCAGACCTGTAGGGCTTGCTGTATAACAAGCTTTATCACATGTTGATCCTTTTTACAGAGCTTAAAAATATTCAGTATGATAATATTTAGAGGTATAGTGTATGATGCCTTCTCGGAGATTGAGAGAACATTCAACATATTGCATTAAATAAATCATATTACTATTTTTACCCTCAACCAAACATGTACAGGCTCAAATTGGTTATTTATTGAATTATTCCACCTGACCATTATTATTACCAACAATAATTTGTATTGCACAACTAGAGCACACAGGAAACAAAAAGAATATCAGACACATTCCCCTCAGAGTCTCACGTCTTTGGCCTTGTCCAGCTCATTCTGCAGGGCCTGCTTGGTGACCTCAACCTCTATCAGCGACTGCCTCAGCTTCTCATTCTCATCTTCTGTCCTCATCCTCTTCTCCTCCACATTCTCCAGCTCATGGTGCAAGCGCACAGATACATCCTTCGCCACCTATAATCCAAACAGAAGGAGGGAGAAAAGTTAATCATAGTTATTAAAGAATCCTAAGTACAAGGCTCCCCGTTAGAGACTCACCTTGAGGTCCTGCTCCAGACTCCTGAGCAGCTCTCCATCCACTTGACCGCTCTCTGCAAACCGGAGCCTCTTCCTCTCAGCCTTCTTCAGTCGGTACTGAAGGATCCGGCAGTTCTTGTCGGCTCTCTCCAGCTCTCTGCGCATGTCCTGCAGCTGGCAGGCGTCCTCCTCATAGAAGGTGTCCCTCATCTCATCCATCTCTGCCCGCATCTCCTCGATCTCAGTCTGAAAGACGCAGGGAAAAAAACGAAATTGCGTCACAAAATAGAAAAATCCATTCTGAGCTCACAAAGGAAACATGGTCCGAAAATAAAGACAACATCTTTCAAACAAAGCATGAAGCAGCAGGGGGTTAACGTGAGCCTGTAGTCAAACAACAGGTGCCACCATTGCGCACGCTGAAGCATTACACACTGTGAAACATATCAATCTTCATGGTTGTAATTAATCAAACATTACCTTAAGGTCATCGTTTTCATCTAGCAGCTTCTCCATCTCCTCTTGTTGTCCCTGGTCTAGCTGGGTAGCCTGTTTTGGAGGGTCTGGCTCTGGAGACAGCTCCGGCTCTGATGCCGGTGGTGATGCTGATTTCGTCTGCATCTTTGTCCCTTTCTTCCCCAAGCTCTTATTCAAGTGAAATTGTATTAGCTCGGATTGCAAGCATCCCTCCTTCCAGAAACCTGGTCCGCAGCCGACTGTGCCTTTGGAGCTCTTCTTGCTGCCGCTCGTCGCAGCGCCGGCCTCCCCTCCTCTGGGGTTTTTGCTCCTCAGTTTGGGGGATTTGGATGCGCAGGGCTGGTCGGAGACGACGCGGTTCGCATCCCCTCTGGAAGGAGAGGAAGCATCAGCAACAAGGCGGGAGGAGTCTTCCGGTGTCTGGGTGTTGCTCCTGTCTGCAGACCTGCTGAGCGTCGGGCTTTCAGCACCAGAAGCCTGGACAGCAGCCGCGCCTCTGCCGGAAGAAGCGCCTCCGGCCTGCCGCTCCCTGCCTGTGGAGACGGGAGAATGACCTCGGCTGTTTCTACCTCCTCCACCTGCTCCTGCTGCTTGCTTCGAGGTGGTGGGCTTGGACGTGCTGCTGCCCTTCTGCGCAGATTTAGATCCACTGTCTTTGAGCCCGGCCGGAGATGAGGACCGCTGCTGCTTCCGGCTGCTATTGTCTGGCTGCCGCGACGAGTCGGCAGAGGAAGGGTTCATGATGGTGTCAGAGGCTCAGATCATCCTCTACAACATCCATTCTCTTCAGCAGGATCCCTGAGGCTGAGAAACAATGACCTCTTAGAGCTTAATTCAACAAACGATGGACCTACTGATGAGTAAGACGTTCAAAAATAGAAAATGAATCTCTACAGGTTGACCTTATAACTCTTACTTTGTTAATGGAACTAAAAATCAAGCAGGAAACATCAGACTTTTGAAAGTGGTCTACCAGTACGCATTACGCATTTTAAAAGGTTTTCCATGAGGGATTTTAATTAGGCTGCTGACAATGAAATGCACCCAGAGACAGGTATACGTGTCCACCAGTGATTATGCAGTCAGCTAATCAGCCAAGGTGTGATGAGATGTGTTATTGATCAGCTGCACATCGGGCAATTAGACCATCATTTGCGTCATATGCGCAGCCAAAAGAGTAATGGACAAGAGAGAGAGAGAGAGGACTAGAGAGAAAGCAATGTCATAGGCTGTAAACCTGGACCAGCAGACAGCCCATTAAACTGGTTCCTGATCAGTGCACAGAAATCCGGTTCTGAGAGGCCCCTGATCTGATCCTCACAGACCCACAAGAGACAAAGAAGGATCCAATTTCTTGATAACCAGCCACATCCAAGCTCAGACAAGAGAGAGCCGTTTCCTGTCAGCCATCATCATCATCCTCCTATCAAATATTAGCGATGACTCACTTCTATAAGACATAGAATCAGCCATAAAGTGCCACAAAGCAGCAGACAAGGCTTTTGCCGATAGTTCACAGTTGGAAAAGTCTGTGCATTTTTCTTTTGTCCCTCTAGAAGCAAAATATCGACTACCTGTCAGACGCGCTTTCTCTGCGTCCGTGTTGATTTAATGGAGACTAGTAAATTAGTCCAAACATGAGGAAAAGCTCCGTTCAGACAAAATTAATCTACACGTAAGCAACAGTAAATTAACCCACGACGGAGGCCTGACAGTAGAGAACATAATGTGGAGCACAGTCAAACATTTGCCCTTCATACAGTGTCATATCTATCCCAAACAAGCGTCTGTGCTTTGGCAGAAGAGCTGACCACAAAGAAAAAAAACAAGATTCATTTATATTTCTTACCTTTTCTGGGTGTTTTTATCGGATTCTGAATGCTGGGTTGTGGTGATGGGGAAGCAGAAGGGATGCTGACTCGAGCGCCTCCCGACCACCAGGCAACCTGTTTCAATATTCATGACATTACATCATCGCTGGGAGGGCCCGCGTGCACGGAAATGAAGCTGCGCGCAGCAGGCTGCCCTCATTGGAAGAGGACACCTCTCTCTCTCTCTCTCTCTCTCTCTCTCTCTCTCTCTCTCTCTCTCTCTCTCTCTCTCTCTCTCTCTCTCTCTCCACCTGAATATATGAATATATACAGTACATCCACTTGGACTGACCCTGAGTACATGGATCACCACATGAGATGATGTGCTTGTCTCCAAAATGCACATTTTACTCCAAGAGTACAACAATGCACTTTTCCCCTGGGATAAAGTGTTGCTGATACCTTACTGGACATAATTCAGCAGTAAGTAACCCAGACCAACTACAGCCACAGACATTGAAGCTGTTCAGCACATAGGCCCTCCATGATTTACTGTCTCATAAGGTTTTGGCCATCATTTTGGAGCATTACATTAATATATGAATTTACCATAACCTGATTTAGAGTAAAATGCTCTGCCAATAAGAGCATATGCAAAAAAAAAAAATGTATAAGCCATGTAAAGAGGAAGCACACATTTTTGTGTCCTGTACACCACAACTCTTTTGGCACCCTTTCTGGCATCCAGCCTAACTAATAAGCCTAACTTTTTTTGTCCCCTTTGCTCAAAATCTCAACATAGTCAGCCCCCCTTTTATAACAAGTCTCCCTTTAATACCATGTGTTCTTTATTCATATTGACATTTATTTATTGGTGTTTTTCATCAGGATTATGATATGGATTTCAGTCAGAAGAGGGTTTCTTCAAAGCCCCACTAGTTAGGTCAGACAAATCTCTTTCTCTCCGTGACTTTCATCCATTTTATTCTGTTCAAAAGCTCTATTGGCATAAAAGTCTCAAAGGAAAATGTCGATATAAAGACAAAATTAACTCTCATCTCTATTCGTGTCAAAAGTCCAGATTAGCTGTTGCACAAAATGTTTCAACTCATGCCCTAGAATCATTCGTTTAGCTTTCTCTTGTTTGAAAATGAGGGAAAATGTCTTGTTCAGTGCTGCCAGGGGATTAATAAGACATTTCAATGGTTGAGTTAATGAGTTCCCCAAGAATTAGTTTGATTGTTGTTGGGATGAAACAAAAATGCAGAAAAAAGAGGGGATTTAGGTAGAGAGCAGGTTCATATGAGGTTTTCCAGAGGAAATGGTCACTGAGGACAATTTATTCTCCTTTGGAACAGACCCAACTCTTCTGGGCTCCTCATAAATATAATGCATCTTGTCTGTGATTGAATTATTTTGCAGTGGGCCCAACCCATCTCACCAGCCATTTGGTGTGTTCAATTCTTGGATCTGCGCCCTAAAGATAAAGCTCTCACGCACATCTGAAATAGCTCATGGTTGCTTAAAGATACCTCGCAAAGAAGGCAGTCTTCGGTTGCTTGCATCGATCCTGTGTGAGCAAAATAACAAGTTAGTTTGCAGGAAGTGGGAGGGATTGACTCTGACTGAAATTGAGGATTTTCTCTGCTCTGAAAGTTTTATGGCATGGATTTTAGACTCTGTCAAGGCTTCAGTAAGCACAGCTCTAAGCCTACTGTACACCTCTGTGCAATCCATTCGTTACCGCCCCTGCCTTTTTAAAAAACTACAATAAATCTTAATCCATTCAAGCTCAGTATTGTAATCAGCCTTTGATTGTGAGACAAGATGCTGTTGGGCCAATCAGCCAGCTTTGGGCAGGATCATGATCAATTTTCTCTGAATAGGACAACAGATGTTCAGGGTCTTGCTCTCGCTTTCAAAAACACACATTCACCACTTCCCCCACCTATCCTCTCCCTTTGCCCCAGGACTATTCAATCATTTACTTGAATTAAAGTGACAGATGTCCCCCTCCATGGAGGCTCCATGTGCCGGGCAAGATTACTGATTCTATTTTGTCAATAAAACAAAAGAAGGTGATGCCTGGCTGAGAAAGTGTCATCTAAATATTTAGAATAAACCCCTCTCTGTAATCACTAGATAATTTTGAATCCTCATTCACTGCATTTCTTAAAAAGTTTGCTAACATTAAATTAATAAGGTTTGATTTACAGCCTGTCATTTTCATGCTGGAAGCCTTGTCTTGTTTTTTCCAGATTGAATACTTGCACATTTCTCTGCTTATTTCCTGCAGTGGGTTTGTCTATCTAATTCCATTAGATGGGATGTGTTGTTTCAGACTTGATGTGAGGCTGAACGACTTGCAGAGATGGACACATACTACAGTGATAATGAGTCCGCTCGCCCATCAGCGATCCCTGCCAATCTTTTTTATCATTATTATTATTTTTGTCACTGCTGTGTCCATCTTCTTGCGCTGTAAATCTAATTTATTTCTCTGTTCTCCATCCCTCCCACACCAAACTGCTGCGAGCGAGGGAGGAAAAGAGAGAGAGAGAGAAAGAGAGTGGCCCTGATGAACCTCAGTCTAAAAATATCCCCCTCATTCATTTTACACTCAAGAGTCTCTCTCACATTTCTCTATAATTCACAAACACTCATACCCTGTATCATCACAGTAACGCCTGTGTACTTGTCACTGTTTGTGAGTACAGTGAAGAGTTGAGATGTGTTGGGTTTCAACTGTGATGGTGTTATTTCAAATGGCTAGATGTAATTTTGTTTGCATAAATTAATCCGTAGGGAAGTGTGAGACGTGTGTGCCTGCTTTATGGTAGAGGCCTTTCACACCTTAAATATATCAGACTGTAGTACAGAAAACTATGATCCACAACAAACTTCCCCCGTGCATCTAACACAGATCATTGGATTTGGTCTTGAAATGCAGAGCAAACAAACCCAAAACAACTGACAACAAGGGCAGAAAACTCTCATTACATCAGACTTTTTCCTCGGTTATTTACACAACCAAACATGTTCTTAAAAATAATGCCACGCCACAGATGAGGTAATGAAAAATCTTACATTTCTAAACCCCTATTCTGGCAGGTAAGCAGTGGAGGGCTTTGTCAAGCTGGTTTCTTATTGGAACAATCTGTTTCCCCCACAGGCATAAGAAAGAGGCCTGTCTCTGGTCTCAGTTGTTGTGCTCCAGATATCAGCTGAGCGTCTGACAGGCAGGAAAATTGTTTCTTTGCTGTGAAATCCACACGAGGTTTCACTGAAGGAGACAGCTCTGCATGAGTAGAGACACAGTTAAACTGACATACACATGCATCCTGTCAGTATTAGATACCGTACACAAAATACACAGTTAGAGTTGATACAGATAAAGGCACATTCTGCATGTTTTTATGACAGCTTTATCTCTGGTACTAAAACTGTCTTATTGAACATTTCACTGATTCATTAGTTTGATTTACAACATTTTATTGTTTTTCTTTCTCTCTTTCAAAATTTGATCTATGGTCAACATTATCTGTTTTCACCTCTGTTTTTCCTGTGTGAAGCACTTTGGCAGCATGTTTGTATGAAAGGTGCTGTAAACAAAGTTGAGGTGAGGTGAGGTGAGCAGCTATAGCTTTGTCTTTCAAACTTTATTAGGTGTGCTTGTTGTACTCTGTCAGGTTCAGCAATCAAACAAAGAGAGGGTGACTGGAAGGAAAATAAAAAGCCAAAAATGATTGTGATTTCACTAATGAGAGCAAAAACCAACAAATTAAGAAATGGCTAATTATGCTAATCCTTATCACGCTGTGCAGGTCAGACTGTGTCCATAAGAAACAACAAAAAGTTCAGTGGCTTGCTTTAAAAGAAATGTAGTCTTGCTGTTTGGCAAACGTTTAAAGGGAGCTGTTGGATTTTTACAGAACATTGACATTATTCTGCTGCAGATATCACAGATCCATTTCACAGTTTGTAGATCCTCAACAGATACACCTCTATTGACCTTTAGAGCCCTCGTTCATAGAGCTCTTGTGCTCAAGGGATATTGTAATCAAAAAGAAAAGGAACCAGAGTAAAGGGCTGAAGCTGTTGGATATGGAGCCATCACCAGAGCTAAAGGCTGCTAATAGAGAGACAGTGTTCTGTTACCGAGTTGGGAAATTATTGCTCAGGGTAGGAGAAAAACACAAACATCATCCATGTAATACCCCCCCCTCCTCCTGCTGGAGGCCTCCCACTCATAAACTCTGCAGGGGGGGTTGCAAGAAAATACCCACACCAATATAAATGTGTTTCCCAATCGTTCTAGCTATTACACAAACACACACACACACACACACACACACACACACACACACACACACACACACACACACACACACACACACACACACACACACACACACAAGCACCAAAGCTGTGTTAATAGTTTATTGCATTGGGGCCGTTTGCCACACATGCTCAGCTGATTCAAGCAGAAGCAGGAGGAGGGGAGACGGTGGGTGGGGGTGGGTGGGAGGTTTTTGGGTTTATGGGGGGGTAGGGGTGGTCCTCACAGCTGCTGTGTACTGTTACCATGGAAACCTTTGTCTAATCTGGAAGGGATGAACAATAAAATTTTGGGAGGGATTTATCTTTTTCTCCGTCAAACAGGTTGACACAGATTAACAATCAGCAAAGTGATTTATTCATATTTTTAAAGCATGTGAGATGAGAAGCGAGTCTGGCTCAGTAGACAGGGCCACACCCTTTATTGGAACCACACACAAACATGGCAGCAGATTTGGAGGCTTTTCCTCTCTTTAAACAATTATAGAAACTGTGCAAGATTATAAAATGCTGAACTGTTGATGAATGATTACTGAAATTTTAATTTGTTATGTTAATGTTATAGTAATGTTTGTACTGCAACAAAACACGGCAGACATAAAATGATTCACAAAAACCCCTCTAAAGGTGAAGCTGCATTGTAACAATATACAGAAATGTCACACCAGGGTTCATTTCACTGCTAAATGTGTTGTTTTGGGAAAGTGTGGGACAGACTAACAACAAAAATGAGGAGTAATGAGTATTTTAAGTTTTCTGCTGAACAAAAAAGTCACTGTCATTGGTTGTCTATTAGTATCAGAATTATAGGCTGTGGGGAACAACACAACCAAACTTGAAGTTTCCTGTGGTTATTTCTGATGTAATTTTTGCTATATGAATAAAATTAACCAGATTGGATCTAAGATGTGATGAATGGAGGTATAAAATACTGTTGTTGTTTTTAAAGTCACACCACTTATACAAAGAATGTATACTGAGTAACACTGAGTTTTGTCCCTTCTTTCAGATAACTCCATGCAAAGTCTCATCACTGTGTTGAAGCTGCGTCATACTCTGGGTCACCTGAGTAAAATGAGCTTTTATTATCAGCACAGACGATCTCTAACTGATATCCAGGATTAAATAAGACAATCTACAGTCCATTAAAATGTGACAGATTAAACTGACTTGTAAAGTTCTTTATCTTATTGAGACGACTTTTGCTTAATTAAGCTGGCTGGCTGAAAACGTGAACCTGACAGTGAGGTGCCGTACTGCAACTACTAAACTTATTAACTACAACGTAACGACGACGCCCTCTAGTGTTTGAAACCTGCTCTGCTGCTAGAGTTCTCACATTGGCTGAACTTTCACAAGTCACTGTTTCACAAATGGAAATAAAACAGTTTCAGATCAAAGCTGCTCTTAATCCACTCAGAACAAATATAGCCCTGATCCACTTAGAACTGTGAGGAGTGAGGAGGTTTTACTGGGTATGTAACACACTGAATTCACTATTGATGCCTCATTATGACCTAAAAAGCAGGTGAGACCTTCAGCATGAAGGTGATTTCTATAGTTACTATTTTACATGTCTGAAAGGGCTGCCACCAGATGAAGTGAACATCATGCTGCAGAAACAGCTTTTGTTTTTATGTTTCAAAGCAAACATTCTGGATCAATGATACATTTAACTGTTAAAAGAAAGCAGAAATAACATTAAAAACATTACTTACACAAACTCAAGAGATACTGTAAGTCAGAGGTTCCCAAAATGTGGGTCAGGACCCCCTGGGGGGTCGAAAGACACAAATGGGGGTCGTGAGATGTCTTCCATAAGGTATTTTTTTTTTAAGTTATCTAAAAATAGTACATTTTACCCATTATAGCCATACTCATTACCCATTATAAAAAATATTGACAAAAAAGTGTCTAAACCTGAAGTAAAACCTTGAAATAGAAAATGTAATGAGTTTTCTGCCTTTCTTTATTGCCAGATGACTCTTAAGTTTAGAGTTAGTGAACAGTTAATTATCAAAAGCATCAGTAGCAGTAGGTTCATTCATAACGGCACAGGAAACACAGACACATGCTCATATAGGTAGGCTAATTTTCTGCAGACCAGCTAAATGAAGCTACACTAAATCACTTTGAGGGACAGTGGGGTAACAAGTCGTTGGCACCTATATTTTGGGGGTTGCTGGCTGAAAAGTTTGGGGGCCCCTGCTGTAAGTGGTGCCAAGGTCCACAGCGGATAACAAACTGGACAAACCATTCCTAACAGGAGCTTTAAAAACTCACACCATGTACTAGTTCATGAAGTAGACAGTTAAATGAAGGGTCACACATTGGTAGAGGCATTCAGTTTAATTTAAGATAAGAGAGTTCAAAGATATGATACTTTAAAAAAAACACAGAAGCAATGTGGACGTATAACTGTCCAAGCTAACAAGCTGGGAACATTTCCCAAATGCGCAGTGTACAAAATATCACAATGTAATATGTACAACACAAAAAGAACACAAAAACACAGACAAGCACTCTCAGTGGATGAAAATTCATATTTACAAAAAATAAATAGAAAGAACCGATAAATAACATCGAAATGCGTTTGTAGATGGACGACATAAAGCTGGATCTATGTTGTTCTAAAGCCGAACACTGATCTATTCTCTTTATACTACAGGCAGAGCAGAGTTAGTCTTCACTGATATAACACACACAGCTCCTTTTGGATATAACTCATCAGCTTTCTGCTTTTGAATGCAACTTTTCCTCCTGATAGATTTACATTCGAGCCAGCTCAGGCCTCAGAATAAAGCCCAACACTTAGTCACCAAAAGACATTTAGCTGGAAATAGAACGAAAAGGCGCCTAAGGTTTAGTTAACTTCATAAAAACTGTCTGTTTGCTCGTTCTGAATACTGTCAGCGTCTTCAGGTCAATGTTTCTTTGTTCGGCACACAACTATGTCACCAGCATGAAAGACGAACGACAACATCAGAGAGGAGAGAATATAAAAAGGTAAAGAGGTAAACATTTGCAAAGACAAAACTCCACCAGCCTCTCTGTCAAAACAGGGAACACTGACATAATCCATCACTTCTCTGCATTTTCACAAAGCATTGCATTACATACGAGTAAAGACATAAAATAATCTGTAACAGCTGTATGCAGAAATAGAAATGTTCCATTAGGACCTCCTTTCAGCTCAGTTGGTGATTATTCCATCATAAACCAGCGATGAAACAATCCCATCAAAGTTAAGTTAGAGATCAGATTTTTCTATTTCTATGTACATATTACCTCTGGATTTTGATCTAATTTCCAACATTAGAATGTAACTGTGCCCTAAAGGGTGAAAAAACTGAAGTGAGTCCACAACTTGAAATAAATAAGAATAAATAAGACAACTTCATGTTTAAGATCTGTAAACTTAAGTCTCTCTCACGTAACATCAATAATAGTTTGAATAAAATGAGGACCAAAAAGATATGATACTGTACATTATCAGTTTTATAACAACAACAGAAATGTTACACTTCAATATAAATGGACAAGTATCTGCATGTGTTATGATGTGTGTTCCTGTCTTCGTACAGCAGTGGGTGCTTGTAAAGATAATTTACTCTCCTTAAGTGGCTCAGAAGTATTGGATGTAGCTTCCCCAGCATGCCTGATAAACTCTGTTTCTTTGTCAGGTTTGTTTTTATCAGCTGAAAGTCACTTTGTGAACCAGATCTACAGTACTTGGCACCACAATAAAGACGAGTGATACTATGATATATCCTGCACCATACACTTTTGAATTTTAAGTTATTTGTGTCACCTTGGGAATTACCATCGACACCTCTTACTAACAGAATGATCCTCTTTCAACAAAAATCTGTCTCGTGTTTTATCTACAACAACTCAGATCATGGCTTAAATAAACACACCTCTTCGCATCCATCCGTCTAAATCTTCCTCAAATCAAGTCTTTCTTATTTTAACATTATAAACCTAGAACCCAAAGCAAGGCCCTACCTCACCTCTTCACCTCCCTCACTCCTCTTCCTCTAATCTCTTTTAGCTCTTCCTTTCCTCTTCCTCCTCCCAGAGTTCTCCTGGGGCTTCTCCTCTTTGCTTCCTGTCACCACGGCTCCATTGGCGGCCTTGCTGAGCCCATTGAGGGACCCGTTCGAGACAGACTTGGCTGCTTTAGAAGAAGAGGAGGAGGCGTCACGTCTGGGCTGCTGGCGGCGGTAGGTCTGGTAGTAGAAGTTGCCGAAGAGGATGATGAAGGTGATGGCATAGCAGATGAGGGAGTAGTGCATCCAGTGGGGGAAGTCGCAGTTGACGTAGAGGGACAAGGCGGTGTGGCCGATGGTGACGTGGAACTGGATCTGAGACACAAAGAGTATAATCCTTTAGTTTCCAGTTAAAGGTGCTGTGAGGAACTTTTGTTTTGTATCGATTCTGGAGCCCCCCTTGTGGACAAAGTGATACCTCTTATCTCTTGTCCTATACATGCAAAAGTAGTGTTTTCAACAAAAGCCTCATCCTGTTGTGTTCAACAGTCAACTTTATCAGGCAATGTGATTATTTTCCATGAAAACAGTCAAATGAAGGCTGTTTCTGAAGCAAGATGTCCATCATCTGGTCTGGCACCTACCCCCCCAGGGCGGTTTCAGGCATTAAAAATTACAACAGAGAAGGTGCCAGTGTTGCTGCTGATGGACTTGTTTGCTACTGAAGGTTATAAAGAGGCATCAGTATCATTTTCAGTCTGTTTCTCAGCCATTTCAAAACTCCTCACAGGGCCTTTAAAGAAGAATCTTCTGATGTGTTATAAAGGAGTTATTTCCTTCTGAAACAAGTGAGATCTTACCATCTGGATGATGGTCAAGTACTTCTTCCACCACAGGTACTTCTGGATCTTAGGTCCACAGGAGGCCAGGCCGTAGTACAGATACATCAGAACGTGGATTGCTGCATTCATGTGTGCACCGAAGAATGCTAAAAACACAGACAAACATTGATATTAGCTTTTGTCATGCTAATTTTGGTGCAGTTTTGTTACAAACACATGAAGGTAATCATATCTTATTGTATTGTAGCGTATCATACTGCATGGTATCTTAACTATTGAATTGTATCGTATCTTATCTTATCGTATGGTATTGTACTTTATCATATCATATCCTATTGTATCGTAACATGTCGTATCGTATCATAGCTCATCATATCGTATCTTATCTTATTGCATCATATTGTATCGTTTCATATCATATTCCTAACATGTCATATCATATGACGTCATTTCATACTGTTTTGTATTATATTATTGTATTGTATTGTTTTTCCCCTCCCTGCCAGAGGGTGTTGTGTCCCTCCGTTGAGTGTGTGTCTTTCGTGTTGAGTTGTAGCCCTCTTCTGGTGATTGCCTGTGAGGCTTCTGGTGCCTGATACAAAGTGGATACAAGCGCCACTCTCCCTCTCTTTTCCTGGTGTCCAATCAGACAGTGCAGTGCTTTTATTACTGAAGGCCACTGAAAACACCAACAGTGATTAGGTTTTGTGTGTATTGTAAAACCGTCTTAATTTAACAGCAGTCCTTCAAGGTTGTACAGGTGAGAAGCTGTTTCATTACCTACACTTTTCCCCTCAGTCATACTTGGAAGGTAAGATTCCTGTGTTTTCTTTGTTAAAGAACAAAAGTTGGATTAAAACAAGAAGCTGCTTTGTCTTGTGTTGACATTAATCTACTCTGTGTGGGTTAAATAAATCAGCTGTTGTTTGGACTGTCTGCTCTGTTAAATGGTCATCCTTGGGGTGAAGGAAAGATGGGAGTTGTTTTATGGTGCACTCTGCTTCCCCTTAGGTCAGGTGTAAAAGATGTTAACAGGAAATGTTGGCTCTGCATGACTTGGTCCTGTGTGATAATTACTATTGGGAATTAAATGGAGGCTAACAGCTCTCTGCAAAATGGAAAATCAATCTCACCAATTACAGTTTGCTTTGGAAACTGGAAAAAGTGATATTAATTATGATTAAAGAGCTAAAATATACAAAGGCAGCATTTGAGTAGAAAACTACAGCTATTTGAGCTATGGGTGTATTAATATTTCCCACTGTGTAAGAGCAGGTATATGGAATACTAAGACTCTCTCTGAGTATGAGCTACTCACACTGTCCTCCTGCCACCCATTTGATGCCGATCCACCAGAGCGTGAACATGGTGCAGTGGTGGTAGACGTGCAGGAAAGTAACCTGGTTGAATTTTTTCCTCAGGATGAAAAACACTGTGTCAAGATACTCGATGCCCTTTGAGACGAAATACCACCACAGAGCTCCTGCCACCTGTGTCAGACAGAACACAACACAACACAACAGAGGAGGAGGAGGAGGAGGAGGGAGCAGACAGGTTCAGGTGGAGGAGGGAATGAGAAACAAAGAGAGAAACACAGTAAGAGAAATAGAGTAGTAGTTCCTTTGGACTTTGTGATATAACCAAGTGTAAAGCTGTATATATGACCCTGAACTCCACACAACAACAACAACGCAATTTCCTATAGAAGAATATATTCTCCTCCAGTCGTTTCTAGAATATCTTTCTCCAGGTTCACCTGAGACTGTGTGACTGTGTCAGATGTGTAACTACGTCATGGAGTAGGAGGAAGGAGGGTGAAACTGAACACCCACCATGATGCCTCGGCCAGCTCGTGCTTTTTCAGATAACAAGCGCAGGATGCAAATGAATGAAAGCTGGTCATGTTTCCTGAACCACACAGAGTGAAGTTTGCATGGCATGCTGGAGGGGCTATTTATTACACATTGTGGTTGCAGTAAAACTCTTTGGTCAAGTTTAGTTTATCCGTGAAACATGTTGAAATGATTCCTGCACATGTATGAACCATGCCAAAGCAAGCTCAATGACAGGCAGGGGAATTTCATCTTTTGTGAGTAATGTTCAGCTTTCATCGTGTGTTTGTGTGTGTGTGTGTGTGTGTGTGTGTGTGTGTGTGTGTGTGTGTGTGTGTGTGTGTGTGTGTGTGTGTGTGTGTGTGTGTGGCCTCCTGACGCTCCTAACACTCACCCTGACTTCATTGGGATCCTCTGAATAGTCCACAGGTTGACAAATATAGCTGTAGCTCGCTGCCCGCGCGGCCATGAACAACTGAAAAACAAGAACACATTTACTAGATTAATGCACTCTTACAGATTCACCTCCATACAATGCACCCAGTTAACAAAAGTACATATCCTTAGTGTGTGATGATGACCTACCTCTTTGAAGATGAAGAAGTTGAGGAAGACCATGCTGAAGTTGTAGACGATGAGTGTTTTGCGGAGCTGGAAGGGTTCTCTGTTCTTCATGTATTTGGGTCCCAGCCAAAGGAACAGCAGGTAGGAGGTGCTGATGGCCAGCGTGGGCAGGGGGTTGTCCATCAGGGGCCATTTCTCTACTCGCTTGTCTGCAGGAGGGACAGATGTTCTCAGTGCATTACATAAGCAGTTTCAATGTTTGCCAAAGTCAGAGTCAGTGTATTTTAAGAAGAGTGCAGGTGGACGGATGCTAAGAGGTGCCAGATTTTTGTTCTGAGGTGAACTGTCTGGAGGTCAGTTTGATGTACACACCCCTTGTTTAATGATGCGTTTAATGCTTTCAAATATTATGGGTGAGGATGAAGTTGACCTTTCTCAAGTGGAACTACAGTATTTATCATTTTAATATTTTCTATGGCATTTGTGCAGCAGGTGAAGTTGAATACTGGTTTAGTGTACTTATTACACAAATTAAATACTAACAGCAGATTTCCTACTTATTCTGAACTGACTGAAGAAAGGAAAAGAACACCTGTAGATGTACACATTATGAATGCAACTGCAACAAGGGGGAAAGGTATTTAGTACTATTTTCGGAGAAAAAGCCTGACACATGACAAAATGGAGATTATTACCTGCAATGGTAAGGGTCCATTTGTAGAACTCTATAGTGTCATTAATTAAATGTGTGACGATCTCCATGGCTGCAGCAGGTGACCTGTAATGAAAAAGAATTTTGAATACTTAGACCTCCAGACACTCAGCTTTTAACAATATTCAGTTGTCAGAAATCAACATGATAGTCATTTAACTTTTGACATTAAGAGAGTTTAAACTCCTTAAAAGTGACAACCCTTGGCCAACAGGGTGCTCATGCCAGCCTGTAGGAGCCTGTGGCCTCATGTGGCCATGATAGATGAGATATAGGCTCCACTGCGCACAAAGGCAGGGAGCACCGGCCGGCACAGCGCATGTGTCAGCAGATTCTTGGCACGACCACGACCACCAGGATCACCAACCTGGTGGCCTTCATACTGAAAGGGGGGGGGCTTGTGTCCCACTTATACGTTGAAATGGGTCAGAAAGGGCCAGTCCCGTTCAGAGGATAAGTAGCGCAGTGAGACACTCAGTATGATTTAATGATCCTGTAAGGATGGATGACACCCCCCTCCTCCCTCTACCTCCCTCCAGCCCGGAGCGGATCAGGCGCTGCAGCAGCATCTGCCTCATCTGCTGCTCGGGCAGAAACTGCTCAGAGTACAAACTATACGCTACATCTGCTGGAATAAAACTGTATCCCCATATGCTCTATTTCTAGAAGGATTGGGCTAATGTACTAACAGAAGGGGTGTTAACAGTTTGAATGGCGAATTTATATTCTGCGGCATGCAGCACGGCCTTCAGGCAGGCTGCACAAGCACTCCAGTTATCAATATGATATGACCAAAAACGCCTCAGCTGTTCCGCCATATATGTGAGAAATAAAACGATCACCGCCCGGAGAAGATAAATATGTTCTCAACATCCGGACCGCGCAGAGATGACCTACATCAGCACAGAATGTCGACATTTCTCTTCTGCTGCGTGAGATGAAGATGCTTATTACCTTACCGTGTCGGTGCGTTAAAAATCCCTCTATAATGACATTCAATGCAAGGTCACGCACTGCGCGTTATTCCGGCTCGTGCTCAGCTGCACCTGTTCACTATAGATTTATTAAATGTTCTGGATCCAGTGAAATGACCGGGCCGCAGAATGAACGGTGATGGCATGAATTAGTCGTTGAGGGAGCACACTAGCCTCCACAGCGCGTCTGCTTCAGTGGATTTCTCCTCTGATGCCCCACAACACCAGCGTCAAGGTACAGAGAGGAAACATCACACTTCCGGAAACACTTTCAAAACAAAAGAACAGGCCAGTACAAAATGTCAGTACAATTAGTATATGTGAAATGGTTAATAGAACAAAAAGGTCAAATACTAATGCTATGCATTGTTAATAATATTTATGGTACAACCACCACTACTACAACAACAAATATATATCATTATCATTATCATTATTATAATTATTATTATTATTATTATTATTATTATTATTATTATTATTATTATTATTATTATTATACGTAGTAATGTATATGCTATTTTTGCCATTACATCAATAACAAATAAATAGCAATTTAACCTTCCACCTGTTAATTCAAACAGTTCTTGAAGTTGAAACATAATAATGAGAGCTTGTGATTAAATTCCGTTTTACATTATATCTTAGGTAACATTGTAAAATGCTGTTTATTAGCTCATTTTCTATCCCTTCTTTTAGAATCTGTACAAATCGTTTTATTATTTTTTATAATGATATTTTTCTCTCTTACAGTCAAAGCAAATCATTGGTGCTCAGGTTGTTGTTTTGTTTGTTTGTTTTTTCCATTTTATGAAAATAAAGGAAATAAAGACACAGAAAGTAATATAATTGATAATGGAATTGGAATTCACAGTTTCAAATAAAAAAGTAAAAAATCAGTAATAAGAATATTAAATAAAGGGGATAAAAGCAACAAAAAAGTGTAGTCTAACTTCACAGTGAAAATTAAAGAGAAAACCAACAATAATCGTTTTATTTGATGAAAATTGTCACTACATTTCCGTCTTGCTCTTTGAAGAATTTGTCCAGCTTACTGGAGTTCCGCTCCTCTGCCTCCACTTGACGGGATGATGGAAAGATGCTATGCGCATGCGCACAGATGGAGGCGGATACAGCATCTGCATCTTGGTCAAGTCAGCCAGACATAACTGGGGTGAAACAGGAAACGCAGTGCTTTTGATATTAAAATAAAAGTATTTGGGGAATAACTGGTCAAAACTAATCGATCTGATCTCTGGAGGGTTCTTACTTGAGGTTACTTATTTTCAGTTTTAAAATAGATATCCTTGCAAAGAGAAAAGCATAACGTTTACCCCTCCATCGCTTTTGTAAAAAGTTAAGCCGCTGCTTTAAAAGTGTTGCTCCATCACTTTATTCAATGTTTCTAAAACAAAAGAAAAACCTAAAAGGACTTCCAAAGGCTGAGGATGCTGTCTGTCAAATGAAAGATGAGTCCTCTCAGTGAGGGGGTTTTATGTTGAAGAGTCTGACACAATAATCTCACTCACTCTGCCTGACTTTACACTCTGTGGTTCTGCTCTTACACCGGCTTCTCTCTCGTCCTTTACGCTGTGAGTTCATTGTTTTTATCTTTATATTGCCTGTTTCAGACATTTATCCCTGTGGTACGTGTAACAGAAGGAGATACTGCGCATTCTTTACGCAAGGCCGCCATGCTGAGAGAAGCGGAGATGCCCTCTGTGGACTCACTTCATTGATGGCTGTGAGCTCCCATCCTAAAGGCCCTACTCTCTGTGAACACTGGAGCGATTTCCTCATATGACAATGGTCCGGTGAGATACAAGCTTTACATCACGGAGGAGGATTTTCAGCGCCAAAGTCGAGGCTGTGTTTGAAAAATGAAGATTTGGAGCACGGAGCATGTGTTCAGGTGGGTCTCTCTGGAGTTCATTGTTTCAAATATGTTGATGCATTATGAGCTGGTCTGCAGGGTCAGGCGGATAGGACCTTCAGCTTCATGCAGTGGGGTTAAATACCTCTGAATGTACTTAAATTCTTAAGCTTGTGTTTCATGTCAGTGAATCCACCTGCCAACATAATGATGGTGAATCACTAAGCAATGAACACAAGGAGTCAGACTCCACCACAGCCTCCACTGTCACAGATCTGTCCTAGAAACTCATCTAAAAGAGGAACTTTTGTGTTTTAGGGCATTGTCTGAAGTATCTGTGCACCACAATTAACACAACATATGTTTCTGCTAACTAAGCCTTTGCTAATTTATCAAAACACTGCATGCATGTTGAAGCCAGTGCTTTCTTTGTTCTTCTTTGTTTGTGCTCTTCTTATGTTGCCCTGTTTTGTCTGCAGCTACCCATGGGAGACAGTGATCAAGGCTGCCATGAGGAAGTACCCAAACCCCATGAACCCAAACGTGGTCGGGGTGGACGTACTGGACCGTAATCTGGATGAAGAGGGACGCCTGCATAGCCACAGACTCCTCAGCACAGAGTGGGGACTCCCTGGAATCGTTCGAGCAGTCAGTATCCAAACCATTACTTCATCAGGACCAATTCCTGCTTCTTGCTGTAGTACCCGGATTGACAGATAAATTAAACACACACATATTTCAAGCTGTTGTTTTTTGTGTTGATGTGTTTGTAGATTTTGGGAACCAGCCAGACGCAGACGTATGTGAAGGAGCACTCTATAGTGGATCCGGATGAGAAAAAGATGGAGCTGTGCTCAACAAATGTGAGTTCATACAGACTGTCAGTGACGACCTCAGCTGCCTTTAGATACACAGCTTCTTTAACTAGTGTGAGTTACAAGAGCGTTAAAATTCACTGCTATAGGTACACATATTCTTTGCCTATGGGAATATTATGTGGTCAAAGAATTCTGAGAGGAGGGTCATGACAGGATAAGCCAAATGACAAAGGCTCTGTCACAAATCTGTTATTTGTTAAAGCAGTGCATTCTGGGTATTTGTTCAAGCAATTTTATCTGTTAAAAGAGTGAGTGTGCACTAACAGACTTGTGTCTCTTACAAGCTAAAAGATAAATAGATACAGTTGATAAAAGGTGGATTAGACCAAGAACAAATCAATATATTGAGAATTTTTCAGTCAATCATGTGTTGCAATAAAAACAGTACTGCTTACATGTCTGGGAGAGTTTTACAGAGATTTTGAAGCAGTCAATAGTTCTCAAAAAGAGCGGTATAGGCAGGCATATTTCTATATGGTGTAAAAACTGTAGCACCTGTATTTTTGATATCTACTCTAATTTTGTTTACTCCACTTTACTTGGTTTGAACTGTAATGTTTGTTTAAAAACAAGAAATTGAAAAAATTGAAAAAACTTTTATAAAAATCTACAATTTTTGTATGACAGTATTGTTTATGTAAGAGTTCATGAAGAATATCTGACAGATAAAAGGAAATAGTTGACAGAAAATGTAACGATACATTATAAAAACTGCTTTTTCCAGTTCAGTACTTCCTACTGTGTTTGTACAATTATAATACATTTAATATCCTATGCATAAAATAAATCCAAATATTATTTTTCTTTTAGATCACTCTCACCAACCTGATCTCAGTGGATGAGAGGCTTCTCTACAGACCACACCCCGACAACCCTGAGGTGTAAGTACAGTGTTCAATTTATTCAGTGTGGCTACATTTCTGGGACAGAGTGCACATGATGAGCTATTTTCATAACATAACAGACAGAGAGATAACACCTGAATGAGAGACACTGTTCTTTCAGCTACACAGTGTTTGTGCATCACTTTATGTTCTCTCTCTCTCTCTCTCTCTCTCTCTCTCTCTCCCTCTCTCCCTCTCTCCCTCTCTCCCTCAGTACCGTCCTGACCCAGGAGGCCATCATCACAGTAAAGGGAGTGAGCCTAAGCAGTTACCTCGAAGGGATGATGGCGAGAAGAATGTCAGCAAATGCCAGGAAGGTAATAAAATAAAAACAGCACAGCACATTTCTATAATCTTTTCTTTGCCTGCCTTCTCATTGCGACTCCTTTTCCCTCTGTGAGTTTCTTTTCGGTCAAAGCATTTTAATATTGAACATTAAATCAAATGTTACTCTTTCCACTGGTGTCTTTCCTGTGGCTTTTCTTTAACCTCTGTTTCTCTGTGTGGATCTGTAGGGCTGGGATGCTATTGAGTGGATTATTCAGAACTCTGAAAGAGAGAACATACCTCTCTGACATTTACTAACTCTGGTAACTCTTCTCTTTGCTTCCCTTTTTCCTTCAGTCTTACTAGATAAAGTATGGCATGTGTTCTTTAAAATGGCAAAATCCAAAGTCTTTAGTTTCACGTTTGAATCCATGTTAAACAATGATTTGTCTGCACACACAGGTCTGCACACAGGTCTGAAAACTACCCCTCCCAGCCACACCTCATTATCCAACAGGGGATTCTCAGCATCTGGAGACCCTCTGCTGATGGCTCTTTACTGTCTGGGAGGTCTTCCTCTCTCACCTCTGGAGTCCATGCACTGAACGCTCAGAGACTATGTGTTGCTGCCAAAGCTGAATGGATCTGTTAGAAATGGATTTAAAGGTGGTAGGTGAGGCTTGAGGCTAATAACACATTAACAGCTTCTCAAATGAATGAAAGTAAGAAGGGAACCGTTTTCTCTGTGTTTCTGTGAAACAGCGCTACAGCTGAAAAAAAGCTTGAATTCAAAGGGTCTCGACAGAGGACTTGCTTAACATCACGAGACTTCAGCAGTCGGATTATAACATTGCTTCCCTACATCTCCTTTGCTCTCATGACATATCTCAGCTTGTTTTAAAAGGGAAACAGAGGAGGGCGGGACACAGGAGGTTCAAGCACATCATTTTAACAACACATTGCTCGGTACGATGATAATATGCAACTGATTTTCTAACTTTCATTTAAACTGATTTACAGTAAGTCTTCTGTAATGTCAAACACTGGAGACTCCTGCAGCAGGAGTTCATTCAAAAAGTTGCTTCTGGTGCTTTTATGTGTTTCTGGAGGCACACACTGTAGCTGACATGTTTGCATGATAGTAGTGAAGGCTGTGTCCGGAATCAATTACTATTCACTGTATAGTCTTCCCTATGGGGAGCCTTCTGATGTGTACTGCAAAAGTCATTTGAGGATTAAATAGTCCACCGACAGTATCTCACAATGCACCATGAAAAGTACTGTACAAACAGTTTTTTAATATACACAAGCACTGCTTTATTTATTTGTTTATTTGATGGCAACAGAGGACAGTAATGACTATTACAGTAAAAACAAGATGTGAACATACCAGAGGGAGTGAAAATCATTTCTAACATGTAGTCCCTTATATAGATAAGACAAATAGCAACAAATATAAAAGAAAAAAATACCTTTGGCAATATTTTGGCCAAATAATAAAACTTAAAATTGATATCAGGACACTTTAAAAAACATGGGTTGTACATTTCATCAAGCTTTGCCCTGAATGGAAAAAAACAGAGAGTTTAGCACCTTTTATTTCTCTTTGTAGAGCTCTCTTCACATCGAGTATGGAGCTGTGAATAAGTGAAAGATTTTGAACACAGCTGCTGAGTAGTGTAGTAGCTGGCTCACCAGCCAGATTGCTAGCTTTATAAAATGAATGCAGATTTAGATATTTAAGACTTCTAAGACATTATGATTATCTCAGACAACAGATGGGAATGTACCTTTAACATTGCCTTCGTTTCTGCTGTCCAGGCAACAATATAGTGGCATCTTTCTGTTTGGAAAATAAGGGCATTATTCTCTAACATAAGGAGGTTCTTACCTGGTAAACGAGGAGGAGGATGGCGAGTTGAGGTTTTGTTATCAATGTGTATGAAAACACAGATTGTGTCTCTTTATCTGCAGAATTAAAGATTTAATTAATCTTTAAATGATGCCTGCATATTATTGCTTTGACAGCTTTATCATTCATGCCTATAACATCAGGCTTCATTTGTTGAATTTCTCTATACAAGCTACCTAAAGGCCCTGAAGAGCAGGGCTCCATGTGTACTGTATGTGCTATGCTGCAGTGAGAGATGCACACAATTACAAAGATTTATGAATCATACTTCTTTGTGAAATGAATAATATTTACATAATATTTATATTAATATTATTTATTTAACAGCATTGTGTAACCAGCAGTGGATTATTACATCGTTAATATCGTCTTACATGTCATTCAGATATTTGTTGCTTTAAATATTTTGTTCTAACTTCATCTGTTGTCCAACTGCAACAAATAAATCTGTTGTTTGAGAAGAGTTTAATTTGATATTTATGCACACAGTGTTTGTTTGTTGTTGACGAGACAAGAGCTCATTGTTTAACCAGACGGGTGTTATTATACAGCAGACCCGCCTCATTATGAAGAATGCCCCGGAGCTCCTGCTGGATTAAGTACACAGAAGAGGTCCACCTACGCAGAGATAGTTAGTGTTTCCCCTCAAAGCCTCGTTTCACCAGAACAAAAAAAGTTAGCCTGAAAAGATGAGAATAGCTGCATTGTGAGACATAATTACAGATTAAAAATTTGAATTGGCTTTTTTTTTTAATCTCCTCTTAATTTACTATCTCAGATTTATGACTTTGTTTCTCTTAATTATGATTTTGTATTATCTCATAAACTTGACTCACAAAGTTAATTTTGACTTAATCTCAATCATGAAATAACATGGGGATATTTTTAATATAGTTTTCATCTCATTTTATTTCTTCTACTGGCAGAAACAGTCTTCTGTACCTTTCACTCTGGTACATGAGCAAAGCTTCACTGATAGACTTCTCATTTGTTTGTGTACTTGTTTTTCCTGAAGCACTTCACTTCTGTGTTTCAACATCTTGGCTCTGTATGAAATATTTAGGTATCCCGAGGCAGTGAAATCATATCTTTTATAGTCTGAAGTCAGCTGTCAGCAGCACACTTTGCTTTCAGTTTATTATTTGGGCACCAGAGGGCGCCACTTTACTGTAAGCAACAGTCTAGCCTGCAGAGCAGCTGCTGTTCACCTCTGCATTTTATCTCTTTGAAGGAAATGTTTTGTTTCACTTTGTGTCAAGAAAAGTCACATTGATGTACGATGACTGCACACAAACAAAGACAGAATTGAAGTTATTTTCTTTTATTTATTCAACAGAACATGAACAGAACGCATTGCATAGCATGTACATCATTCCCACTGTCTGGACAGTGATACAGCAAAGTCTGGGTCAAATTGTACCTTTAGTCCTATATTCCCATTCCTTCAAACCCAATAGTGCACACTGAGACACTTGCCTTTAACTCAATAAATAAATAAGTAAACTCATTTAGCTGGGTGTTAAAAAAACATGCAGGAGGCTACAGTAAAAGTGACATGTTGCAAACAGTCAATTTTGGTAAGTCAGGTCTTGTTAACACTTGTCTATGAGTGAGACATTTGCTGGTGATGGAAAAACAAGACAGCGTCAGGATCTGAGAACACAAACCATGAGGAAGCTGTACCAGTTTCAAGTTTCATGAGAAGGCACACACACCATTGTTCTACTGACTCGGATATTTTTGGTAGTACTGCACTCAGGTGCTGTCGCTTCAGCAGCCACAGCGGAAAATTAACACACAACGAAGTTTAAAAAAGTCATATCAAATCTTATAAAAGTGAAAAACAACAAGGAAGATAGAAAAACATACTGCGGTGTGACTACAAAGAAATCTCACTCAGAAAAATCAGCTGCTAACTCCGTCCTTACATTCATCGTCTCCCAGGCTCTGCAGTAACTCAAGCTTCACTTCTCTCCTTCCCTGCTGAACCTTTCCTCATCATCAACACATTGCAAACACATTGCATCTCAACATGTGAGCCGGCCTTTTAATTTAGAACAAACTTTGAAGAAACTTAATTTTCCTACTTATTGTGTTGACACACAAAAAAACTATTAAAAGCTTTGAAACAAAGTAAAATAAAACCACATTCTTCAAATTTGGGAAAAAAAATTAAGAACACATCTAAAAAGGTCAAAAGTTGTGTTTTTACTTTGGAGGTGTCATTTTCAAAATCAGTAAACGTAGTCTTAACTCCGACAGCTCCTCCCTTTCTCCACTCCTCTGCCCTCCTCCGTCCACATGCTGACTGCTGCTACATCTCTTCTCCTCTCCGTCGCACTCACTCGCTCTCACAGTGAACTCACCCGGAGGCCTCTGTGCACTATCAAAACAAACTTGATTGCATAATTTTCCCGCTGCCTCCAGTCATACTTCAACTAAATACACATCCAGGGATCCATTGTGCTATAAAAGAAAAACAACATTGTACATCTCTATGTACAGTATGTACAGTCAGTTCATGGGGGTTTGAGGGGGGGGTCAGAAGTTAAAGAGGTTGATGAAGTCTTGAGGAGAGAGCGACACGGTGCAACTTTCTGGGTTGTTGGCAGTGCAGGGATGTTTTGTGTCCTGCAGAAACAAACAGAAGATCGATATTACATTATTTATTCTGTTTTATCTTCTGAGCCAGGCTTTTCTTTCACTTTGATCAAGTTAAAAAAAAATAAAAAATACACTACCTGCCAGAAGAGGATGTGGCAGTGTGTGCAGAAGTGCAGGGTGTCACTGTATTGCTCTCTGTGAGGATAGCAGCGGCTCAGCTTAAAGTACATCTTCTTCCACTCTAGCTGACCTTTATCTGACACCATCAGGCGCTTTCGGATCTGAAAAGGAGAAAAACAGACTTTAGGACATGACTCCAGAAGACAAAAATACTTTGAAATATCTTCCTTAATGCCAGCTTTCGTGAGAATTTCTTTCTGACCTTAACTCACCACTGCACACAACCTTGAAGATGCAGGTTTTATTGAGTTTTTTCAGCCAAACTATATTGGCAATGAGTGTTTAATAGTTTGCACCATCAGATAAAGGGTGTCTGAATATTTCTTCTCTTGCATTCTGATTAGTTTTTCTACACTGCACTAGTTTGTGCATTTTCTGCCTCACTTTATGATAATGGTCTGGTCTGATGACTCCTTTTGTGTCTTCATCCTGTGCCTTTTCAAACCACTGACCAATGCATTCATTGGAATACAATAACAAACATTTGGACTTCAATATTTCTGCATAATTTCAGCCCTTCAGACACTCTATAGCTGTAACTGTATACAAGTAGCTTGAACTTAGTTAATGCACAGTCTAGTATGACATCACTGTGATTATTTTAGTTTTTTAGGCACTTTGAAGAACTGCAAAGAATATGCTAATTGAATCCTGACTGTGAATGTGAATCATTTCTGTGACCTTACTTCAGAGTCACTGGAATCTTGACTTTGATCATAAGAGGAGCTGAGACAAAACTTCTCCACTAACCTACATGTTATATTAATGACTTCAACAACTACAACTTGTAGGGCAGCTTTACCTGGGATCACCTAGCTTCCTTATCAAGAGCATGCTGCTAGGTTTCTTTAAGGTCAGTGTACACACACACACACACACACACTACAGCCTCACACCTCCAGCAAGTCCTGTTTATCAGAGGTGCTTGACCTTGTTGTGCAGTGACATTAATGACATGTTTGTCTGCTCTGTTATCTTATTAAACGGTCAAAGGTCTGTCACCTGCAGGTCAGCTGAGGTAGTGACACAGTTTCAGGGACAATGAAGAACACAGCTAGACTGTATGCGAGAATGGAAATGTGTTTCTGCACACCTGTCTGTCTGTGAAGTGGTGCTGGCAGAGTCTCTTCCACAGCAGCCGGTCCTCGGTGAGGGAGCCCAGCTCAGGGCACACCTGACCCAGGCTGACCAGGTCTCTGCCGTCAGACAGACGCTGCATGATGTTCAGCTGTAGACTGACAGGCAGGTCGGTCAGAGTCATGCCTGTAGATGTGGGCTGAGGGAACAAGAGGCAGAGAAACTGGTAAACATGGAGTGTTTATGAGTGAACTCTTCAGAGTGTGTATTTCAGATTGATGTTTACCCTGTTGATCTGGATGTTGTCCAGCTGCTGCTGCCACTGCATGATGTTCTCCATGCGGTGCACCCAGATGTTGATGTTCCCCACCAGCACTGACTTGCCCATGTCCTGAACAAGAATGCACAGCGAGAAGTAGAGCGTCTGCAGCAGCTCCTTGATGGGACGGACGTTTTGCTGGTCATCGAGAACTAAAGAAGAAATCAGAACTCTGAGTCATTGAAGTAAATAAATCCAATCACAAACCAAAACAAAGTTTTACAGCCAGAGAGATACGTCTCCACCAGACTGAGAAATATTTATTGTGAATCACCTAAAGTCAGTCATTAAACCAAATGTTTTGGAGCAGTTGTACTCTTCTTCTGTGACACTCACAACAGGTTTCATAACGCCACCTAAACAACCTGAATCTGTGTTTATCAGAGGGAACATTTGGTTTACACTGCGGCTTGCTGAGGGGTCTGGTCGCTGTCAGTGTTTCTTACTTTCTTCATAGCATTCAATTCACTCAATAGCTTTCTTTTGATGTGGTCAAGGTTTGTTTTCTCACCTAGAGGTGCAAACTCCTTTTACTACCAATGTTTATGTCTTTCATTTTCTTTATTGTCAGGCCACTTCTACATTGAAGTAAACGCCCCGTCTTCTTAAAGAGAGTGTATGAGCTCCATGTCAGTGTATTCATGTGCATGTAAGAGTTTGGTGTTTGTGAAAAAGAACAAACCCACAGCAGAATAATAAAACCATTGGTCACATAAAGGAGAGAAACTGAGAGGCAAACAAGCTGAGTGACTTAAAAAGAGCAACAGGGCTCACCTTTCTGTACCACCCTCTCCAGAATATTCATGTAGTTTTTCTGCGCCACTCCGCTGAGCGAGGGGAGCTGGGACTTGGCGATAAGCTCCAGGAGCTAGAGGCGGAGAGAAAGAGACAGAAAAAAGAAAAGAAAAACACAGCATAAATTTACTCCTGTCAGCTGCTGGGACTCTCTGCTCCATCGCCTCATTACTTCATGTTTGTTATGCTGCATTCTTACAAAAAAGCACAAGCACTCCTAAGAACAAATGCGGTCTGGTACAAATTTGGAGCTCTTCCAGCCGGTCATTAACAACCATATAACAGCTTTCTTGGCTCATGTGTGAGAAGAAGCTACTGGAAAGGTACTGGACAGCAGCCCGGCCTGTCAACAACGTCAGCCTCCGCAAACAAGCTTTTAATCATTTGGCTGCTAAGCCTGCTGTCATGTGAATTAGCTGAATCATTTGACAGACTGTGTGCATGTGTGTGTGTGTGTGTGTGTGTGTGTGTGTGTGTGTGTGTGTGTGTGTGTGTGTGTGTGTGTGTGTGTGTGTGTGTGTGTGTGTGTGTGTGTGTGTGTGTGTGTGTACAAGGTTGTGGCCATTGGCGAGCGGACAAGCACCAAGTTCCAGGGTGGCATGCCTGGCATGTAACAGATGCTGTGACATCATGGAGAAACTCGAGTCCTTTCTTGCTCAATTCTGACCTGAGCATGTGACCCTTGTCATCATATCAACATCATATGGTGGGGTGCTTTCTGGTAAACTGGAGGGGGTATTAGCCATGCTAGTAGGTCAGTTATGAAAGGTGTACACATTAGCAGCAATACTTCAAAAAGCTGCTTAAAAAAACATGCAAGTCAATCAAATCAATGCTAGTTAGTTAGCATAGATGTTTCTTTAGAAAAACCTAAATCTTCAACCTTCCTTCCTGTTATTTTTAACAGTTTTAAGCTTCTTTGCCCCTTCCTGGCTCCCTTTTTTCCACTCTTTCCATCTCCATTCCTGAAACATAATCCCCTGCCCTTCTTCTTTTAGCAGCTCATCAAGTGTTCCTCTCTTTGTAGAGCAGCCGGGCTGAACAATGTGCGTTTCCGTATCTACTTTTAGCTCCTGCTGTTCACCACGCTGCACCTCGTAGCTTGGCATGCTGCTCACCCTTTTCCAGAGACACGCCAACACTGTTAACAACACAACATCTTGTTTTTTTATGAGAGCAGTGTAAAAACAAGTTCACGTTAAGGTTTAGTCTCCTTAAAATGACCTCCATTTGTCCTCAGTGACAGCCACTTGTGTCTCATTGTGGAGGGAGAACCTGATCTGTGTAACTGAGACGGAGTTAAATGAACCTACAAATGCCATCAGACACAACCGGTGAAGAGCAGTGACCTAGGACACTGTGTGCAGACTGGACGCTTCTGTTACACAGCCATATTGTTCTTTGGGCTTTCCACACTACACTGCACTTGCTTGCTGGAGCCTGTGCTAAAAGGTCAATCAAAAACTTCAATAGAGACCGAAACAAATGGCTACAAATGTCTGTAGAAAGCGATATGCAGAGATTAAAAACTTTTACTGCTTGTAGAACAGCAGATTGTTTTGTAATGTGATGCCTCGGGATGCTGATACCCTTCACTTGTGTTTATGAGCATGGATTCAAGCAACAAAACAGACATAAAACATGATCCCCTGCAATCTTATTGTCCTGCCAGAGTTAGAAATTGGGCCGTCTCCTCTTGGCTGAAGCTGAATGGTGATGTTGTATAACATTTATCAGTGTGGCATTTAAACAATAAAGAGAAGTTCAAATGTTGGGTGAGAAAAGGGAGTAGGAGAAAACACAATAGAAGGCAGCCTGCGTGTGCCAGAGATAAATACACGTGTCTGCGTGTGAATGTTTTGAAGCCCTGCATCACCTGACAACCACCAGTTCTGGTTTCATAAACCCCTGTCGGGCACTTGCACCTCACCGCACAGCTGTCGCCCCCTCAGTTTGCCTCCTCACTAGCTCGCAAGAACAGGACCACATGCAGCCTTCTGCTCACATGGGAGCACATGTGGGGGAGCTGGTGTTCAGTTGAGTATGGTTATGCTTTGATGTGGGCAGGAAAAGCTGTATCAAGTGATTCTGGGTTGATAACCTATAATTAAATCATTGATAATGATATAATGAGTGCTGCTGGTTTCCCATCGCTACCAAGGGTATATTTTCATGAAGCCATTTGGCATCCCAAATGTATTTACTATGGGAACAGTGGGAAGTTTAAAAGGTGCTTTAGTATGTGACTCGTTTTCATGTACAGAGAGTGAACTGTAAAAAGGCACTAAATAACAATTCATTTTAAAACAGCTTTCTTTAATTTAATGTAGGGATGCCAAATGGCTCTTGCAAAGTTACTGTTTAAAAGCAAAATGTCACACTCTTTTCCAAATACGAACACAGAGATACCCTCCCTGGGAGTGCATCTGTACTCTGCAGAGTATTGATAAGAGCCTCATACACACCCTCCTAAAATTAACCCAGTCTCTACCTCAGACAAAACGTAAACACAGAGGAAGAAAAAACAAAGTGAAAAAAAAGAAATGAACTCACTCTGACAACGTAATTAAATCTCCTGGTGTCCTTGATGGCGCTGCAGAAATCTAAGCGGTTGAAGGCCTCTCCCAGCGTACAATATCCGTGGCGCTGGGGGAATTTAATTATCAGGGTATTAGATTGCAATCCTCTGTGAGGAGTATAGGGTTTTCTCTGCATGTTTACATTAGCAATGATGATATGAAAAGTTGATGTGAATCTTAATGAGTGGGTTTGTTACCTCTTTGGTGCTTCCTTTGTGAACATAAATCCACTTTTCCCTGTGGAAATCTGTGAGAAAGCAGAATGTTTATATTAGTTGCCGACCCTCATTAAGCTGCTTGTAAGTAATATGACAAATGCACGCACACATCTCTAATATGAGACTTTCAGGGTAATTGAAAAAGTTTGGAAATGATTGAAAATTAATCATAAACAATATAATTAAGGCAGAGCTCCCCTCATGAAGGTTACATAACATCCTCATGAGAGTCTGCTTCTTTCATTTTTGGTCCAGAACTTAACTTTGGGATATTATTACGTGAATTATAACCCCACACATTCAAAAACAATGGGTTATCTTTGGAGTACTTAAAAACAGCTTCAGACTGTGTAGCTGTTTGATAGTGACTCACAGGGGACTTTGCTGTTGTTGTTCATCAGGTCTTTTTTCCTCTTCTTGGCAGCCATGTCATAACCGAGGGAGAGCAGCAGGTTCTCCTTGTTGAAACACTCCTCCTCCTCCTCAGCTTTGCAGAATCTGAAAAAACACACAAGGAGCCATATTTCATTAAAGGCAACATTTCACCATTTTATCTCAGTGCAGAGTACAAACTTTAAAGCCTACATTGAGTGCTTTTTTTCCAGTAACATGATCTGTTTTCTCCTGAACAAAGAGCACACTCAAGCATCAAAACAAAGCTATCAAATATACTTCCTTTGTGTTGGATGTGCGTGAAGTATTACCTCGAGCCATGTTAATGTGAGAGTACTGATTCAGGGAAGTGGACTCAAATGACGTTTGTTAATCCACTCAGTTGTTTTGAGGTTATTAATAGCTTAGTGATTAGCCTGAAAAAGAAACATGGCCCCAGAAAAAGACGCTGAGGGTAATGAGATAAAAACAACACGAAGGTGCAGGCCTTCTGTTTGTTACCCTGCCTTTGTTCATAAAGATGTTTCAATATATAATATAAAGATCATCCATCACAACTTCCTCCTTCCATCTTTTCAACACAACCAACAAGTGATGGCGCATTCAAGAGCTGGAAAAAACAGTGTTGCTACATTTCTCATGGTTTTGTGACCAACCTCTCCACGGACACATTGTTGTTTTTGTCCTCTGCTGTTGTCTTTTTCCATCCCTCTTCAGTCTTAACCCAACTCTGACCCGGAGACCTCCAGTCCTGTCCGAGGAAAGGCATCCCGTGTCTGTGTCGTTGAGTGAAATAGATATAAAAGAATCAGGAAATAATCCCTGTCTGTGCTAAGATGTATCCTTCCTTCTCTTACACGCTTTGATGGTCTACTGTTGACATTGCGCAGCTCTTCTTATATCCTCAAGTCAGAACCCGGAAACATCGAAGCTCCGCCCACATTGGAAACTTCCCTGCAACACGTGGCTTTGTTTATCAACTTAAGGGTTGCAAAACCTCCTGGAGAGAACAGCGGAGGTAACAAAATGTTTCATGTCTTGAAAAGAGGGCCAAGGAAATTCATCCTTAGAGGTTTTAACATGGAGTAACCCTGAAAAAGAATACTTCAAAAAGGTTTAGAAGATTTTAGATTATGTAACTGTCTTTCTGTGACCAGGGGAGGAGACATCAAAAGGGCTGCTGTGCTCATAAGATTGTGGGAAATTTGGATTCTTTGGTTTCTCCAATTAATGCAACCATACTCTTCAGAGGAAAGGATTCTTCTTCACTACATTTACTTTATAGGATTCTCGTGGACGGATTATCCAAATGCAACCCCCCTCCCCCATCCTTCAAGACCATGAGATTCAGAGACACGAAATGATTGCATAAGTGGAGCAGTGATTTGTGTGTTTTAGTGAGCCTTTTGTACCTCTTGGTACTTGTTTATGTGTCCTTAAAGTTGTTACAAATCTTAGTGTGCTAGGTGTCCAATTAGGTGTCCAATTAGTGTTGTATTTTTTGAAGTCGTTTTCCATCTCTTAGACTTTATATTTAATTTCTGAACAAAAAAAGTTGCTAAAATGTCAAAACATTCAAAATATGATGATGCTGGCTGTTACATGCCCTGATTACCTCGGGAGTTTTGAGTTAGGTAGCTGATTAGACATACAAAGATGTGAGCTGTGCAGAGGAATGATAATGTTGTAGGTGTTCCAGCATCAAAACTAACAAGATAACACCTGGGGCACTAAACAGTGTTGCTGTTTGGATTAAAGATAGGAGGAGACCTCTGGCTGCCCCAGTATTTTAACTTTGGATACTGTGAGTATATGATGAAGTACTTAATTGGGAATTAGAATGAGAGGGGTTGCTGGTTTAGATCAGTGGTTGAAATGTGCGCCTCATCTAGAGGCTGTAGTCCCTAAAGCAGAAGGTCAGGGTTCAAATCCAACCTGCAGCCCTTTGTTGTATGTGATGCTCCACTCTACGCTCAGTTTTCTACTCTATCCACTGTCCTATGCTCTCAATAAATACACGAAAAAGCTAGAAGAAACCATAGACTGTATAAATAAGGGAGAAACAAAAAAAGAAGAATTGACAAAGAGACTTTGACTTGGAACTAAAATGTTGTTTTGTTATTGTTGCACTGCTGCCTGTAAATTAAATGTATTGATTCCTATGAGATCCATCAATAAAAGTAGATCATTTCTACACTCATCACTCCTCTGTTTACCAGCTTACTACTGGCTTAGTGACTGATCACATTCAGGACCTTTGTTATCAGCTTTAACAATACTGTGACTCAATGCAGTCCTCAATGGCTAATTCCTTGTTTTGTATTAAAGTATTTAGAGTTCAGGAAGTGTTTTATCCAAGCTTAAAACATTTCAGTCTCACAGTAATGTGGCTGTGAAGTCCCCTGATTCTTAGTCACTCCTGGTATCATAAATACATTATGCTGTCGCTGAGATTCCTCTTGAGTTTTAAGTTGCATTGTGGATTGTGTGGGAGTTCCTGCAGGGGGGTTTCCATTGTATCCTATTAAATCCCAACTGATCTAAGAAGACTGCATGAGAACACTTTGTTTATTTTGGACGGCACCAATAAAGATGGCGAGCAACTAAGCCTGCCTAGGTCACTGGGTCAGCTCCTATCAACTTAATTAAACACATGACTTATTTTCTCATTCATCTGTGAGGCATTCAGGATCAGGGTCAAAGTTTGCTTCAGTTTTTCAAAGCTTTTTTTTTTCATGTTATTTAATTGTGTTTGTCTATGTATTTACCACCAGGAAGCCAATGTTTCAGTGTCCATTGTTGTGGGAGATGAGGAGGAGATGCTTTTTAGATCTGTCATCAGCATACAGTAAGTATGATAACACAGGCGTCAATGATGAAGTGTGTACATGTCTCATCTTTAACACTTTGATCACCGATGTCATTTGACAGAGCTACAGTTCACTTCCTGAGAATCTTGAGCATGAGAAACCAGTTGTTTGTGTGCTCATTCCCAGTAAAAAGCCACAGATGTGAGTGTGTGTGTGTGTGCGTGTGTGTGTGTGTGTGTGTGTGTGTGTGTGTGTGTGTGTGTGTGTGTGTGTGTGTGTGTGTGTGTGTGTGTGTGTGTGTGTGTGTGTGTGTGTCGTTATCCATATTAGTGAAGTAGTGTTTGCTTACACGTCTAAACAGAGAAAGAGGGGAGTATTTTCTGGCTCCTCATAACTCATGACACACTATACAATCTGCACAACATGTCAGCAGCAGCACATGGTGCACAACAAGTGTGCACTTCTTCTAAGAACCAGTTAGGCAGTATTTCAGCTCATGCAGTGCTGGTGTTGGGTCATATCCTGTGTGCAGCATGGCTTGGCCTGCTGATGTGGCTGACAAGGTTGCTGTGCTGCAGATCAATAACTGAAGGCTAGGAAATGCCCTGTAGTGCTCTAGAGTTAATTTCATTTTTAAGAAGGGCTCTTATTATTCTTTCCCTTCTCTTCTTCTTGAATATAGTTTCTTTTTGTGTGACACTGACAAAGAAACAGGAGGTATATAAAGTTGTTCTCACATTAAAGTGGGTCTCAGCTTTTCAGTAGTCATTGAACACGTTCAGATTTAACCATGCTGTTTATTGCGGAGGCCATGTTGCTGAGGCTTGTGAAACAGGTGCATCTGTGGTTTCATGTCTGATATTTCCATGCATCTACTTGATATACTCAAAAGGTCAAAGAGCTCTGCACACTCTGCATGTTAAAATATGTCAACAAGAGGTCACATGACTGCATATCAAAGCACATGAGACAGCTGTATCCTGACGAGGTGTATTGACCGTGACTTAGAACTACAGACTTGACCCAACTGGTTCTTCCTGTGGGTAACCATACAGACTGTACAGTGATGTATGTAGAAAGTGGAACTTAAAGACTGTTATCGTGTTAGCCACATAGGATGTACAGTCTACATGGTGTTGTTGTGGGGACCAGAGTCTAATTCAGTCTATTTTCAGAGTAGGCCAAACTACAGGATGACATGGAAAGTCCCAGCAAGTGCTCAGTCAGTTGATGACTGACTAAGAAGAAAGCTATGACCTCAGGCTCCTGTCAAGATTGTTCAGTAAATTAAAAACCAGGATTAATCAGAGATGTGCTCTGTTTAATGTAAGTCCAACTGCAGTAAGGTACTATCAAAGGTGACAAAAGAGATCACACATCTACCACTTTGACTTAAATGTCTTAGAAACATGGAGCTTGGAAGTCCAGGGTCTTGGCTCTCTGCTGCAAAATTTGTGAATTGCTTCCTCTGTGTGAGGAGTGAGTCTTCGTCCCAAGTGAGGGAATCTTAGTGTCTTGAGAACTAAATGGATTGTGAGATCGACAGATGTGCCGGTGCAGCATCAGCAGCAATGCCGAGGGAGCTGAGCCCGAAGGCAAAGCTTCCAATTTATGGTCGATCTGCATTCCAACCCTCACCTGAGGTCATGAGCTTTGGATAGTGACAGCAAGAATGAGATCATAGACACAAGCGGCTGAAATGAGCGATGTGAGAGAGAAACTCTGTCATAGGGAAAGGGAAATCTGGGGGAAGCTTCCTCCACATTGAAAGGAGACAGTTGAGGTGTTTCAGGCATCTGATTGGGATGTCTCCCCTAGCGTAGGAAGTTCCGGATACATCCAACTTGAAAAAGACCATGGGGTAGGCCCAGAGCTTGCTGGAGGGATTATATAGATATCCATCTAGCCTGGGAATACCTAGGAGGAGTAGGAAACATTGCTGGGGAGAGAGATGTCTGGTTGACTTGCTTAGCCTGCTGCTAACACAAACTCACTTCAGATAAGCAGAAACAAATGGAAAGATGAAGAGGTAGCAAAATATTAGCACATATTCTTTCCTACTCACTCATTTATAAGTTGTTTCTTATATTTACAGGTACTGTAAGAATATTCAAACAGTCAAGCAGTTGAATGATAAAATAATGGGATTTCTTTGACACGGCTTCTACCGCTAATGTTAGCTCTCCCTTGTTTTAAGATTCCATAATTGTTATGGGACATGGAAGTTTGTACCGTATACATCAGCTGAAAAACATCAAAATCTACTCGATGGATTGCCACAAACTTTATGGATGTTCATGCTCCCTAGATGATATGTCCCAATGATTTTGGTGCTACCCTTCCCATCATACAACTGCTAAGCTTTAGCATGTTAGTATTGTCACTTCAAGTAATAGAATGTATAAATATTGGTCAAAACAACAGAAATCCTGAGTGAAGCCATGACTTCTAGAGCTCCCCCTGGTGACAGGCTGCAGTCTGGGTCATAAAGCGTGCTTAGTGTCTTTTAAACGTACCATACAACATGAGCCATTGGACTTTCTATAACAGTGAGTGTCCGCTTCAACCAACACAATAATCTATTCTGCTATAGACTGCACCAACCTGAAGAATATTTGACATTTTATTGGGTGTTTTGATTGGCAGAAGGGATGCGATGTCAGTGGCTGTCAGCACTCATTGAGGTGGTATCTTTGCATCACAACTCACAATGGGAAGGAATATACAGTCAATGCTGAGAGCGTGTGCTGGTGTTAGCCTTAAACAATAGTCCAATATGGCTGGGGTGGCTGTGAATTTTATCCTGTAATTCATGTTTCATGTTTTAAACATCTATAAATTCCAGAAAGACACTTCTTGAGATGTATCTTTTTATAAATTATTTATCTAGTTCATGTTTATGTCAATAGTTTTGAGACCCATGGTTGCATGATGTATCAAATGACAACAATTTAAAAGGTTAGCAGGGGATCTTCTCTCTCCCTCTCTCTCTTCTGTCTGTCATCCCTGTTTTTGTTGTGATGTTGTGACCAGACAGGACAGCTGTCCTGTCCAGCTCAGCCCTCCAGAAATCTTCATCAAACACACACACACACACACACACACACCCACACACACACACACACACACACACACACACACACACACACACAGACACACACACACACACACACACACCTGTTGCTGCTCCTCCTAGCTGAGTTTCATCACTCGCTCAGATTCTGTTGTGAAACCCGGTTCATCAGCTTCTCTCTCTCTAGTTATCTCTCACATCTGCTAGCTCGCATGGCAACCAGCAGACCACATGCCTCACGTGGTGTAACATTCGCCCTCTTGTTTGTTTCTCAAAATAACATCAGATCACCTATAGTTATTTCTAGTTTCTTACCCACCCCTCCCTCTGTCCTCTGGTCTGGATTTGCTGGCTGTGAAGGGCTGAAACATTTGACCCAGTGACTTCTGGTTTCACAGAAGTGCACACAGAGTCCCGTGTAATACATCCTGGTCACATCATGTTTACTCCACATGACATTTGTGGCTGAAAGTCATTGATGAATAAAATTATGTTAACTCTTTAGCTGTTACTGATCATTTATTTTGAAGATTCACTTTAAAGTAGACTGTAAAAGTCTTTATAGAGATCTGTATTATATCATATCTTCGTGCTATTGAGTAATAAACAAACATAACACTACGATTGTACGAAACTACATTGTCTTTCTGAATTAATAGGCAACTATATCTAGCTCCATATCTTTTTCTGTGTATGACTTTCATTTCCTGTCCATCTCCACGTGACTTCTAAACCAGCGGAGACATAAAAATGTTTGTCTGTCAGCTGAAACTTCATTGGTCACCCCTGACTTTAAAATCACCTGCAACAGGTGGAGTGAAGCTATTTCAACATGTTCACACTGGATGAAATATAAGGCTGTTCTTTGTAAAAGGACACCTTTTCTGTACCGTCCTCTGCCCCCTGTGTGTGAATGTGCATGTGTGCGTGCGTGCGTGTGTGTGTGAGTGAATGTGCATATGTATGTGCATGTGCGTCTGCCTGTGCATGTGTGTGTATAGCAGGGACCTGTCTGGGCATGTTCAGCTCCTGTGTTAACAGAAGTGTGAGAGGGGTCAAACAGACACATGATGAACCTCACAGGATGCATGTGCTGCTCAGGTTGCATTCAGTGTTACTAAAAGCACTGCTGAGAAATCGTGCACTGATAGTCAGAGAAAGACGAAGAGAGGCTGAGTGTATGGATCAACATTTTATTGCAAAACTCAGTAGTAAGAACCTAAGAAAAAGTACAAAAACAATACAAAAGGGTCAAACAACAAAGGCCGTCTGTACACAACAACAGCCAAGTTAGAAAACGGAAAAGTCTTTCCTTTAGTGTTTATAAAAAAAATCTGCATTCACGTGAAAACACAAAAACAACTGAGAACGCTGGAGGATACATTCCAGGCCACTAGTTGGCAGTATAACTTTGTAATGAAACCCCACTGAAGAACAACACGTGCCTGTGCATAATGCTGATTGGCTGAGTGGTGAGTCGAAACAAACAAGAAGATGATGGTGCATGCATGCTTGAAAACTGTTAACTTTGTTTGGAGAAGCGTTCAGTACAGTCAGCAGCACTAACACATCTCGGTAGTCCACCATTGTTGTCATTCTCCTACTCAGGCATGGCTATGTGACCGGGAATGAGAATGCATGTGCAAATGGGGCTTTGCCACCATCGTTTCCAGAGGATTCGTGTATTGCTTGTCCAAAACACAACAGTAGTTAACTGTAGTTAAGTCTTCAAATATTTCTGGATACAGTCGGTGTGTATGTAATGATAAGCTGTGCATTTTATCATTAACAAAAAGATCCAAAGTAGTTCAAAACAAACAAACAAAAAAAAAAACATCAGGGTTGCTTTATGTCAATATGCAGTCTTAAGTTACTTTTATATAAACTTATAATCTTTCAATGTGATATAACTACTGTAACAAATATCTGGTAAAAACACTGACACAAAAATTGACCAAATCAAAAATCTTTCTGGACAACAGCAGCAGGTTCAGACCAACAGCTGAGACCTGCACCACACAGAACACAGCCCCGGGATTTAAACATGACAAGTGAAGTCTCATGATTTAGAGTGAACCAAATATAGCACTGTCAGCTTCTGTGAACTCAGACAGGTTAGGAAGCCTCTGTACAGCAGGCTGGTTTGTTTTTATAGGTCTGGTTGTTCTTTAAAAACATAGAAAAGACATGTAATATTGAAATAATAATTTCAAGTATCAAAACAAGCATAATATTTACATGAACATTGGAGTTATTATGGTATGCGTGAGTCTTTTTTCACAGCATCATCCCCTTTAATAAGAAATGTTTTGAATCAGGTGCAGATGATTAGCATTTAGATCTGAATCAGACCACAGCTATGATTTCGCCCACGTCTGTGAGACGTGTGTGAGAGTCAGAGAGCCGTGGTCAAACACTTTATACGGCAGAGTCCCCTTTGACGTCCACATATCCGTCTTTGGGTCGTAGAACTCAAAACTGTCCAAGTCTTCGATGACATCATGGCCGTTGATGTGACGTCCGCCGGTGATGTAGAGTTTGTTGTTGAGCACGGTGGCGGAGTGGTGCATCTTCCTCTCCTTCAGGTTGGCACACTTGATGAAGCAGTTAGTCTTGATGTCGTATGCGATCATTCTCCTGGTGTATCCTGTGACAGGGAGACATTAATCTGTGAGGGGCGGCGTGTGATTGGGGGCAGGCAGAGTGCGGTGCTGTATTTCTAAAATCCCATTCATAAAGGAAATAAATCAACTCCTGGGTTAACTGAATCAAACTGAATATGGTTACTTTATGACTTAATCTGTGTTCTGTTTCTACCTCCAATGATGTAGATTTTGTCGTCCAAAATGGCAGCAGGAGCAGACACATTCTTCACTGTCCTGTTCTCCATCTTGGACCACATGTTCCTGGCAATGTGATACACCTGAAGTAGGGGGGAGGGGGGAGGGGACAGGGTAAAGGGTATTGAAATTTGAGTAAATGATGATCCAATACCATTTTTTTCCCTTTCCGATACTGATTCCAACATCTGTTCTTGAGTATCATCTAATGCTGAGTACCCCATTGATAACAGCAGAAGTAAAGAATGCTTATTACTGGTGGAAAAACACTCAATTCACCAGCTTTTACTAGCAGTATGATCTTTGCTGGTGCTGCACAGTTGTTGTTTTCAGCAGCACATGATCATTTCACTAGGACTATCTCGTTTTTCAGGGGTTTTAAAGGATGCATGGGGTGCATCCTTCTTTACCTAGATAACGAATGCAGATCACATTTAGCACCCTGTGTAAATGGGGTCTTAGTGATTGAAGAACATTGTGTCTCACCTGTATCAGTCTGACTGGGTTCTGCATGGCATCCTCTCCTCCAAACACATAGATCCTTTGGTTAGTAGCAGCCACTGCAGGGTGCAGCACGGCCTCAGGCATTGGTGCCATGGTCTCCCATTGGTTAAACATACTGTTGTACCTGACAGCATTGTTAAGAGATGGGTTATTATTTGCTCTGTCTGTGTGTTTCATGTTGTGTATAGGATTGTGGTTCATCTCACCTCTCCATGCTGCCTGTCAGTCGTCTGTCAGGGCCAAGGCCACCAAGGACGAAGATGAAGTGGAGATAGGAGACACTCTGATGAGCAAAGCGAGGTTCCAGCATGGGGTCTGCAGTCCTCCACTGGTTGGTCTTCAGGGAGAGGGTGTAGACTGTTTTACTGACTTGGCTGTACTTAGTGTTTGTGGTCAGGCCTCCGATGACATACAACACACTGTGGAGGGCAACGTAGGAGGCTTTATATAAACGGACAGGCAACTTGGCGAGCCACTGCCACTTCTCGCTCTTCTCATCAAAGACTAGAGCTTCTCTGGACGTCTGCTCATTATTCTTCCTCCCTCCAACCACCACCAACATGTCATGGTAGGAATAACGCCTTGGTGCCACCCATAGAGGTTTGAAGTCTACTGATGCACTGATGCACTTTGTGCTAACAGCAAACATGAGTCGTCTCACGGATTCGATGAGCTCAGTGCAGAGGGTGGACGACTGGATCAGAGGGTCGTTGGCTATGAACTGGAAGAGGTAGGTGGGATGGATGTAGCGAAGACGGACTTTCTTGAAAAGGTCGCTGATGGCACCTCGCCTGGATAAAGGATCATGGTGGATCCAAGCAACAAGCGTCTCAAAGACCTGCTCCTCCTCTGCACAGAGACTATCATCCTCCAGGTATCCCATGAGCTCGGGTAAAGAGAGCTCACACAGATCCTCGGACGATGAAACGTCAGAGAAGCTCTTCATGGCCATCTCCTTTGCTTTGTCTCTCAAACTGTTACAGCTCATGATCTCAGAGAGTCTTATCATGCTTAAACAGTTGTCAGGACTCAGCTGATCCTGCAGGAAGCTCGAGCAGGCCTCAAAAAGTCGGCCATATTGCAACATGGAGGCCGCCTGCATGAGAGGCAGCACAATCTCAATGCTGATACTAATGAGTCCTGTGTAAACGTAGTCAATGATGCTGCTCAGGGTGTTTGAAGTGATGCCCTTTATGTTAATCTTGGACTGCTGCCTCTCTAAGAAGTTATTGCAGAACATGGCTTTGAAGTACGGACTGCTGGAGACCAGGACGTTACGATGACATGGGATCTCTGTGTGGTCTGAACACAAGGATACGTCAGTCAGGATGTTCTCCTGCCTTAGTCTGTTCAACTGCAGCAGCAGGCTGGACGACTGCTCCTGGTCTTTGTAGTGGAAGACCTTCTCAGCTGGTTGGTCCATACTGAGGATGGACACCATGATGTTATCTGTAAATCAATTCATTTCAGGTTTGTTACTATTATTAGTTTAAACCCAAACCTCCTCTTTATCTTGTATAAGCAGTGGTAGGTTGGTTTCTCATCTTTTGACCGTCTTTGGGCTCGGTGTGAACCATGATTATCAACCTCTGAATGGGTGAACAGCATCTCTAATATAACATGGTATCTAGTTCAACTTAACTGGATTGAATTAAGCTGCTAAAAAATAAGCATACTGTAATATCTGGTAACTAATTGGTTCATAGCAGGAGACACCTTTTTAATCTAGCTTTTAAACTGGAGTAATTTTTTTAGCCCTGGACTTCATTTTTATTATTTTAATCATTGCTTTAACATTTATTTATCTTATTTAATTATTTATTTCATTTCTTGTGTTCATCTGATCTTGTCAACACGACCTTATTTTTGACTTTTCTTTCCACTCTTACTTATTTTATTAATTTTACTGTGTTGATTTTATTTTATTTTTAAGTATTTTATTTATAATAATGCCTTTTATAATTTTACCATTGCTGTTGTTTTCTGTCTCCCTTTTATTTTGTAAAGCACTTTGGGCTGCATGTTTATATGTATGAAAGGTGCTACAACACGTTTGTGGACAACACGTAACACCGAATCAAACACAGAACACAGGGAGTTATAACTTCATTAGGAGTATTTTTCAAATGGATAAATCACAGCTTTGAACATCAATATTAATGGATGACAACATGTAAGTAAATTGTGTTTTTCCGTTTCTGAAGTAACTTGACTCCACCCTTGTCTTGCCTTTCTTTGACTTGATAATGAGCTTAAGTTTTCCATAAATATAAGGATAATATCATTATTGTGAATTTTTTGGGCCATGATACTCATGAGGTGAAAATATGATACTGTGACAGCCCTGGTCCTGTGTCATGTAGCCACATTTTAACCTGCAATTAGTCAAACGTTTTCCCCATAAGTCACAAAAATGAATGTCTTGCAACCCTGATTCCAAAAATGTTGACATGCTGCGTGAAACCAAGAAACACAATGCAACAATTAATGATCTGAGGTGCATTTTCAACTGAAGAAAGCACAAAGGTTTGGACTGATCAGTTTTATTAATTTAGGAATATTAGTGGTAATATACTCATTTATTTATTCTAATCTGCATTTTAGGAACAGAGCCTACAGTACACCTGAGTGATTACTTTGGAGACTTGCTGTCTAGATAGATTACAACAGAAACACCTGCACAGCTATTTCTGTTTGGGGATTGTCTTTTATCTTTTATTTTCTTGTCACTGAAAAAGTGGTGCTGCTCTTATGTAAGGGTGTTTTATGCAGAGCTTTAAATAATGTTTGTGCTTTCTTGTAGATAAGCTGTATGGATTTGTCGGCAGCATTCTCCTTCTTTTGCATGAATTAGAGATGAGAGCAAAAGGTAAAAACAACATAGATAAATGTAGTTTTCTCCATTCAAAGAAATATCATATCAAATGTGAGCTTCAGGAGATGATAATACACATTTCGAAAGTAAGCTTCAAGTTGAACACTTTGAGAAAACCTTTACTTTGAGTAATATTTATAGTGAACATGTTTAAAGTAGTCCAAACATACACACAAGTAAAAACATGAATAAATGTACAGTTTAGCTCATGAAGCTTTGCTGAATCTCTTACCTGTCTCTCTCTCTTCTCTCTCTTTATATGTTTCCTGTTAGTCCCGCTCTGTATTCTTAGCAAGATCTCATCAGAAAATCTGACTTCTTGACATTTTTCTGTCCCTTCTTCTTCCTCTTAAATCTCGTTGATGCTGTGTGGCTGTTTGTTCTGCAGAGGGCTGTCTCTTTGTAGGAGTGTGTTGCGTACTGTTTGTTGTTATGGTCCCTTTCCACGAGGCCTCTGTGTACATTCCTCCTCCAAAAATAGAGCCGCACTTTGGCAACACTGCTGCAGACTCACATGTGACAGGTTACAGCGCTTTCTCAGTCTCTGTCTGACTCCTTAACTTAGTTTCCTCCTTTACTTCCATTTTCTTCTGTTTTTCTTTTCCTCTTCTTTCATTCATCATTTCTTCCCTACTTCCTCTCTTCGGCTTGCACTCTCATTCCCTCCATCATCTCTGTCTGGCTCATGATTGCAGTGAAAACAGCTCTGATACTTGACAACATGTTTGTTGGCTGCTCACACTGCCGTCTGTGCTGGATAAAAACAAAATGATCCAAAAACAAGATGAGGTTGCTGTAGAAACTAATAGAGGTATGATAAAGTTAGCATGTGAAAAAAAGGACCAGTGACATTTAAAACATATTGCCCTGAATATTTACATCATACAAAGTCACCAAGTTCAGTGATATGTGTCTGTTTTAGCACGAGGCTGGGGTCAGTGGAGAGGAATGAGTTTTTTGCCATCTGATTCTACATAATTTGGGTGTCAGGCGTGTTTCATCCTAAAAGAATGAAGAAATAACCTACTCCACCTTTCCTTCAGTGACACACGCCAGCATATCTCAGTCTCAGTGTATTTCTTGTTTCATATTCTCTGAAAAACATCAACTTTCCTCAGTTTTCTGGCAGTACAACTGTTTCCCCTTTCCTCAAAGTTAGAGGTAAATCAAGCATGCCAGGCTTTTTCATCACTGCATGGACAGAAAGTCGAATGCAATCATTTGGTCATCATGGAGAGAAATATTTATCTTGAACCCTGGCTTGTTTTCAGAGCTCAGCAAATGACGCATTAAATAGCTGCTTGAGATACCAGGAACACCAGAGGTTGGTTCAATGTGGATTACACAACAACATCACCTGCTCGGATCATGCAGTGCTTGTGCTTAATAGCCATCCTTTTGCACATTTTGTTGTCTTCTTGTTTGTGTGCTGCAAAACAAATGAGAAAACACCAGTTAAAGCTCCTTTTAGGAACTTTGATTTGAGCCAATGTGTTGGAGAGAGTGGCCATATCTCTTTGTGGAATTACTCTTGAACATGTGAAGTGTTTTTTTGTTTTTAACCAAACTTTCATCTGTTGAGGCACAAAAATGTACAATAAAGAAATGAATAATCTTGTTGAATATGGTCTGTTTTGCTCTTGCAGCTCTTACAGAATTAGTGGCGTACTCCGGCTGTTTGAAGGGCAGGGGTGAAAATATTATTGGATCACAACTCTACCCTACTTTTTCAGTTTTCTGTACACATGGGGCAATATTTCATAATGTGCCTCACCTGGCAGTCTGGTTGTATGTTGTTTTGTTGTTTCCTCGTTTATTTATTTGAATTACTCTCTGTGCACCTGGTCTATGATAAACGTCACCCTGGTCAGCTGCATACTGTGTATGCAAATGACTGATAATACATTTGACTTGACTTGTGCAGTCTAAATTAAACAGCACCATCTAGTGTTTGTGTGTGCAAACACTCTTTTTATGAAAAATGGATTCTGTCTCTGACCAGCTCCCTGAGATGTTTAACCTTTTCCTGCTTACCCACAGGTTTATATCAAAGTCAAATACACAACAACGAGGTCAGCTGAATTGTAAGGTTATAAGTTATCTATTCCTGCAGGATAATCCTTGCTGCATCACACAACTAAATGTCAAACTCAGTGTCTGCCCTTTCAGCATCACTGGCATTAAAATTGTCTCATGCATCTGTAAAGTGAAGGGCAGAAACTTAACTTGTTCCTCCAGAAGACATCAGTATCATTTTATAACCCCCCCTCTCATATTCAGAGCTGTGACTGCATCCTTTAAAGTGACGCTCATTGTCTGCTATCTGCTGTTCCTTCACCTTGACAAAAAGGACTCATTAATGTTCCGCCTCCAGGCAAAACAACTTATATTAAAAGTTAAGGCTTTGGCACGCAGTTTGCATCAAAGCATTTTCATGCAGCAGCATCACTGTTGCCTCCCACCGCCTGGTGCTGCGTCTTCATATCACTAAATGATTATCTTCCCATAAACACATGGTCTAATAGAGCCCATACCCAGGGGATTTAGATCTCTCTGATTAGTATTGTGTTTGTGTGAGCGTGTGTGTGTGTGTGTGTGTGTGTGAAGGACACAGCTCTCCTCGGTCAAATAAAAGAGTATGTGAGAGCAACATGGACACCGAGTTCCCTGTCAGTCTATTTCATGTTCTGCAATTGACTTAATTAGATTACGAAGTGCACGACTGCAGAAAATCATTGGTTTAACGTACAGTCGGCCTATGTATCCTTTTTTTATTTATGAGTTGAGATTGTGAGTAGAGTAGAAATTAATTAAAAGGTTTCTGAATACATGCACTAAAGGAAATAAACCATTGGCTTTACATAAGAGATGGGTCAGGACTCATCTCCAAAGCTCAGATAATTATTCCCTTTCATCTATGTTTGCTCAATTTAGGCCTTTCTTATGAAGACGATGAGAAAGTGAATGAGACCCTTTGTATTTGTGCAGGTTAGTGCTGTTCCACTGCCCATTAGGGAAATGTTAAAAACCAATAAGACATCCTGCAGACAATCATGTTTTCTGTTAGTGCTCATCAGCATCAGATCCTGAACAAAAACTCACCAAAAAAGTGTTTTTTCTGTTTGACTGAATATGGAGCTTGTTTTTTTTCCCTACGTCACGTTTTCTCCTTAATCTCTTTATTTTTTGATAAATCTGAATCAAGGTCCTTCTCTCCTGTCTATTTCGATGACTCGCCTTGCAGGAGCTCTGTTAGCTTGCTGAGACTTACAAGCTTTGCCTCAGTGATAACAAGACCGGCAAAGACATGAATAAAATGTTACTAATGATTCTCACTTTGCCAGTGAAGATGCATCACTTACTTTCCATGATTAACAAGGTCAATAAAAATCCTTATAAACACTCAGAGATCAACAATAACTGTCCCCATTAGTCAAGGTCCTCTGGGGATGCATTAACATTTGTTAGTCCCATATTACAATGGTCTTTTTGTTGAGGTAAACTATGCTAAGTCTAAGAATATTGTTTCAAATATTATTTCAGATTCGTACACTTTTATCTGTCCAGATTTAAACAGCTATTCTGTCAGAAATATGACAGAAAATGAGCATAAGTCCTCACATAACTAGTTTGTTGTTGTTGTACGGATGATGGCCTTAGTGGCCTCTGGTTTCTATTATTACTACAAACTTCAACACAACATGCATTGCTGTGATGTGTGCGTGTACTGTCCTATTATGACTTATGAATTTAACTCAGTGTGTTTTTCATTTGTACAAACACATCAGAATTAGAAATGTCTTGTGTAGTGTATCACATGTTGGGGGGCAGGCCGGTGAAATAGCCATTAAACAACTTAACTGTCTGTTTAAATAAACTTTTAAAACCCGTAACTGCCCAATATCATCACAGTAAAATCATCCTCTGAGCTTTGAGAGATTTAGATCATTTTAAAATGTATGTCTTATGGAATATTTTAAAAGGTTTGCCTCAATCTTCATTGCAACAGTTTGTCAACTTTCACTCTAGAAGTCTCCATAAAATCCTCAGGAATATCTGCATTAGATTTTTCTGTTGCCTGTCGTTGCCCTTCCCTTTGAGCCATCAGCTTTCTCTATAAAAGCCACATCTCAGTGGAACACACAGCAGATGATAAAAACTGCAGCTTCAAAATCACACTGAAAAAGCTACAAGATACTCAACTCTGTAATCAATGAGTTTCTATGATAGTTTTCAACTGGAATAACATTTTGTTGTTGCTGGTGTGAATATCTGTCTATGTGTGTTGGAGTGTGTGTGTATATTTGTGATGTATACTGCTCTGTGTTGTGTCCAGTGGTGGGTGTCCTGTTTATCCAGAGCTGTTTGAAGTGTGGCTTGCCAAGGTTATGGTGGCCCTGAAGGTCAACTAACATTTCATGATTACAAAAAAATCATTTTGCTGAACGTGAAAAACCCTTCACGAAATACAAAACTATTGAATGACTCTGAAAATACCTACCCAAGATTTTCAGGTTTACAACTTAAAGATTGCTCAACATTTTCTTCTGGTAAGCTTAGTTTCACTTAGTTTTTCTATTGAAAGTCAGAGGTGGTGATTGGTTACTCGCCTGTATGGTTTCATAGAGCAGTACTGTAGAGTAAAATGACCTGATGAACGGTAATAAAACAATTATATCCTGTGTAAATACATGTACATATGTAAATCTAACACTAAATCACTTAGAAGTTTATGTTGAAGTCGTCTGTTATAGTAGATTTGATCCGTGGGTGCAGTGCACACACAGCTCTTCAAAAAAAGCCAACCCTGATATCATTTTGCAGCTCAGTCAAGTGTTGGACAGTTGAATTAAATAAAAAAACACTATGAGAACAGAAGTAGGTTTTATTGTAAGCCCCCTGCAGATACCAAACATTACTGTATCCACTAGGTGTCAGGCCAACGTTATGCAGATCTCAGAGTGCTGAAAAGCTGAGTCTCCTGTGACTTCCAAGAAAGTATCAAGGCTAAATGCACAGTCAGAGTAAACACAACAGATTCCCAAACTGCAGAGATAAGAACTGTCTGCCTTTTATTTGAGCTTTTATAAGCCGACATGACAGAAAATTTGACTCCAAACAAAGAAAGAATTGAAGATATTAATCCACTCAGATATCTTCAGGCGTTATTTTGTTTTACTGCTGCAGACGTGCAGTTACAGCATTAAATTCAAAACAACCATTTACTCATACACAGATAGCAAAAACAATTGAGACCGATAGTGAGAAAGATGTGGTAACCTCTTGAGTCGATCTGCTGTGGGGTATGACTTGCAGGCGTCCACGCCGGCTGCTCTGAGAGCAGTAATCTAGCTTTGAAGGAGAGATGTCCACGCGTAAATCAACAAAGAGAGAGGGAGGTTTGAGGAGCAGCCTACAGAGACAAAGAGAGAGAGAGAAGAAGGTGTATGGATGTGTGTGTGTGTGTGTGTGTGTTTCGGTACATATACACACGCTCAGGCGGGGATGAGGTCTTAAAGGGCTTACAGTTAGCTGCTTAAAATTCCTCTGATGTAACCAACACATGCAGGACATGTTATTTAGTAGGAAAAAAAACATTGTAGCAACAAAAGATGTGGAGGGGAAATGCCTTGTGTTTACTTATTGTGCCCTCTAGCTCACTCAAGGTTCCTCCCTTGTTTGTATGACCACCGCTGTGCAACACGTCCATTAGAGTCAGCAACAGTGTGTCCGATTGTAGGTGGTGGTGTTTGTGTGCTTTTATGGCTGCTGTATATTGCTACATGTGCTGAAGGGAGGGACGAGTGTGTGTGCATGTGTGTGTGTTCGTATGTGTGTGCAGCAGATATTGATATTCTACCTGCAGCAGAAGCTGAAGCCAGTGTCTTTAAAGTGTCAGCCCTCAGCCAGCCAGCCAGGTGTACCTAAGGTACAGAAGAGGAAGGGCGAGAGAGGGAAGAGAAGGGAGTAAAGAGAAGGAGATCGAAATATATAGAGAGAAAGAGAGAGGCCATGAAAGACAGCAGACATACAAAGGCAGAGGAGATGAAGAGGCAGACGCACAGAGAGGAAAGCGCCACAGAGGGAGAGAGCAAGAGAGGAAAAATATGGAGATGGGAGCGGGAGGAAGAACACTTTGGCGGGTTTTCTCGAGGTGAAATTACTCCTAAGTCTTTGAAGGCCTCTGTGTCTGCCCTCCTCCTCCTCCTCCTCTCAGTGTGTTTGGGTGTCAGCAGACAGGCGGAGAAACAGATGGACTCAGAGGGAGTGATGGATGCAGCAACAGGCGGTGAAAATGTCCACTTTCAAAACAGAGGTAATTATAGGGTCAGTGAGTCCATGAAAACTAAAGAATAATTCTGCCATTACACCGACCAGAAGCTAACATGTTGCAGGACTCCAAGGTGAATAAAAAGGATTCTGTTTTACTTTCTTCTGTGTGTGTCTCAGTTTCTTTGGTGCTGGCCTGCTGTTGCTATTGTCAGCCATGTTTCCTCTCATACACTACTGAAAGGTAAACAAAAGGTGCTACTAGAGAAGGTAGAAACAGCACACAGTACTAAGATGAACACAGACTTATAACAAAGAAAAAAAAACCTTCCCCATCATCACTGAGACTGTATGAAATAATCTTACCTCCATCATGACTTCAAAAGCGTTAGCTTGCAAACAACACTTCTTTGAGTTCTGTGTTTCCTGTTGCAATCTTTGTTTTTTAGGAGCAGGGACCACACTGTTTTGCCTCTAATAAAAGAATGTACTAAAGATTACTGCTTGTCAATCACAGATAGCTGCAACTTAAAGCATGCCTTAGTAGGGGGGTTAGGCTAGATAAAAACAATGCACAGTTCCACACTGATTGAAGAGCAAACGATTGCCAGGTAAACAAAAGGCTGACTATGAATGTGCACCAATTGTCACAACTACTAAAACAATAACAAGAATGATTTAATGAGTCATTCCTCAAATTCTACTTGACCTGCACCGACGGTGGGCCACACACCAGTGAAAATTTGGAGTGGCAGGTTGCAGTGTCACTTTTAATTGCTTCCTTTGAAAGAGGCTTTTTGCTTTTTCTGTTCAATGTCACAAACTGAAGATACAATTCTTGACTTTTAGGAGGCAGTGTGCCAAATCATTCTTAAGACACAGGAATGTGCTGTTGTTTTCAGGACAAGCTGAGGGAAAGAAAATGGGAAAATGTTCACTAACATGATAAATCAACTGGGATTAGGCTCATTTTCTAATCTGGTTTCACACAATCGGACTACTTTTCTGAACCAGTAGAGTCCCCCCCTGCTGGACATTAGATAGAAAGACGGTTTAAGGCCCTTTTTAAATCAAAGGACTGCATTTGCTTCATATGGACAGTTTATTAGTGTACCCAAGACTTATTTCAACCATATAATTTTAAAATGTTTCAACTTATAGTGATAGACTTATCATGTGACTCTACATTCGTCCCGCCATCCATTATCTTTTCTGCTTATCCAAGTTGCAGGGGACTGGAGCCAAACCCAGCTGTCGTTGGTCAGGTACCCTCTGGACAGGTCATCAGTACAGTTCCCCTTGACTCTGCAGAGTGTTTGTGTGGTCTTTCAGCATATTGTTTTGGTTTTACGTCCCTGAAATTGGTTGTTTTAAGACTCGCTCTATTGCTCTCATTAGGGTTGATCAGCTGAAACCAGAAGCTGTTCTCATCAATAAAACTACCTAAAGAAGAATTCTGTAGTTTTTGCCTTGTATCAAAAAGTAGACAGAGAAATGTTTCAACTGGCCAGCAAGCATTAAGCAATCAAAGATCCAAAATGTCTTTGTCTGAAGATGGTGGAGACCATAACAGTGCAACAAGGAGAATTGACTTACAGTTGTTTAAAGTGTCGAGAACATCAGTTAATGCTCGTTTAATCTCATGAATCTGAGATTTTCAGAGAGAACAAAGCTTTTATGTGTCTACTTTACAGACTGAACATTCACACCTGGAGGCTTTCTACAGTCTGCTCTGTTGGCCACGGATCAGTTGGTGATAATAGCCAAACTCCTTTGTGGCAATGAGACGACTCATTTCTCCCTACAAAAGATATGTTCCTGATGCACACCTCTCAGCGATGATTTACCATTTCTGATCTTCCTCTCATACCATCCATCTTTTCCTTCTGGTTCTCCTCATCTTCAGCATGTTTTCATTCCTGCATTCACATAACCCTCCTCTTCTTCTCCTCCTCCCCATCTTTTCCTGGAAACCTGTTACACAGCTCTTCTCCTCCCTCATTCCTCAACCTGCCCTCTATATCCTCCCCCTCATTACCCTCCCGCACATTTCCAAACACTGTCCATTTAAAAAGAAATGTATCTCTGTGGCAGAGAAAGGGGAGGATGACTGTTCTGACCTTGTGTAAGATGGCTGTGATTTGTCAAACCTGAACCATCCAGTGCCTGCGTGTGGATTTACTCAGAAGCTAAACACTGATACCAGACTCTCTGGAACAAACACTCAAATGCATGAAGCACTCCTCCTACTTGTTAAAGTGTTTGAAAGCCCTAAATCTGATATGGACAGACACATCTCTGGAATGACTGCATGTTGTTACAGCTACAGAAGTGACTTAATTTCAGCAGCCAGATATCATTTTCTGCATTTGATAAGAGCAGACAGAGTGTTCGGTAGAAAAAACACAAAAGGAATACAATTGTTATCTCTGAAAATTGTTCTCTGCTCTGTTCAGTATCATCCTCTTTGGCCTCAGGACATGTTATCAAGTTTTCTTCACTGAGAATCAACTCAGAGAACTGTATCAGTAAACCCACATTTGCAGTTTTGTCCCATCTGCACTCTGATCTATTTCCACCTGACCTCTAAGAGTTACACTGAGTACCAAGAAACTGTGTAACCAAAGAAAACAGTGCAGATAATAACTTTCCATCCACAGAGAAAGGCCGAGCTGGATGCCATTTTCTAATATCACTAAATAACAGTATTGCTCTGTGTTGTCACACCATCATGTTGAGATAGCTTTGCCTTGAACTGCTGTGGGAGAGAGGCCTTTTGTTGACAGAGACATGGTTTACACAACCGACATGTTTGCATTGCTGTTCAACACCCCGAAGAAACTCAAACCAAACAAGACTTTTCAAATGCATTTCAAACATTTGGAGGAGTGTGAGATGTAATGTAATATGTTTTTTACTTTAAGGTTACTGGGTTTAAATATATAGACTGTCTTTATTATAAAACCAGCATAGAAAACAAAACATCTATTCAAAACTCTGGCTAACAGAAACTACTAGCAAACAAACCCATGAAGCCTGACATACTGAATATAATAGGTACTTATAGGCTACTGCAAGTTCAGGGAATGGTGATTCACAGTGTGCATACAAAAAGCTGAAAAACAGACAAAGACTGCAGATTGACCAACATAAGAAATGTTTTTTTCATTCTCTCTTTTGTGCTATAAAATAATGCAAGTAACATATGCCTTAAAATGTAGATTAAAAAATGCACAGGTGCCATAAAAAATGTGGGTTTGTAAAAGGCACCAACCTAAACATCAAAGAAATTCAAAGCACTCACAAAATTTTGCTCCTATTTTAGAAGCAAGTTTTATTATCATAAGAATTTCTGAAACAACAAATCAAGCATCAGCTTTCATTCATTGCAACATACATCATGTGAAGTTTGGAGAGCATGAATGAATACTCCTTTAAAAGCTTTGCTAAGAAGACAATATCAACTGTACGGCAGTGTCAGCCTAAAAATGTTAAAGCTAAATGTCAATAACAGGGAGCCACAGGGGTTGTCTTCAGGCACACTCACTAGAGTCAAGAGTCATGGATAAAGTTAAGAGCTTATATTCGCTCACGGCATATCTCATGAAATCTACAACGATCAGGAAACACGCTGACCGGTTTCAACTCTCACTGGGTCTTCATCAGGGCATGGAGACAAAACAGAAACAGATGAAACTCATTCATAACATCTCATGACCTGGAGGCTGAAACTACGTATTCCCAAAATGTTTGCAATGATGTGTCCTGAGCAAATAAAGGCTTTTTACTTTACCCTTGACTCTAGTGAGAGTGCCTGAAGACAGCCGCTTTGGCTTCCCTTTATTGACAGTGACGCTTTCGTCTTCTAGAGCACCTAGCTTTTACCTGCAGTTTACTATATTATCTACATGAGCACATATCTCTTTTTTTAAGGCTAAATGTGCCTGAACAAGAGAGTTTTTTCACCTGATTTCAACATTTCAAATCATGTGCCCCATCCTTATTGTTGGCACCTGTGTCTGATTAGTCTCACCTGCCCCTAATTAGCCCCAGTGTATCAAACCTTTGTCTTCCTGTGTTTCTATGTCAGTTCATGTTCTCAACCCTAGTCCCCATATGGACAGTTCTTTTTGATGCTGCTTGCATGTTCACCTTTTGTTGGGTCTTTTTCCTTTTGTCTGTAGATATAAACCTGCTACCCTTGGGCTCTGATCAGTGAAGCTGCTTCCTTAAAGTTGAATTAATTTCATAGTCAGCATCTGTTTCCTACGGTGGCCCTGAAGACCAATAGTAATAAATATTTCAAAAGTGCAAGATATATTTCACAAAACACAAATACATTTCACAAAACACAAATACATTTCACACAACACATACATTTCACAAAACACAAATACATTTCACAAAACACAAATACATTTCACAAAACACAAATACATTTCTTTATTTAAAAAGAAAAAGAAAAAACCGGCACGTGTATTCTGACTCAAAGTAAAGTTAACGTCTGAGTGAAGGCCAAGGTGATTCTGAAACGTTTAAAGTGTTTAAACTTTGACTAACTGGAGGTGTTTTAACTCTTTAACAGTAATTAAAAACAAGAAGAAGAAGAGTGCAGGTAAGAGTGAAGAGCTTCTTTTAAATTCTTTAAAAATCCTACAATGTGATTTCCTGGATTTTTTTTTCTCATTTTGTCTCTTATAGTTTAAGTGTACCTCTGAGGAAATTTACAGACCTCTCTCATCTTTCTAAGTAGGAGAACTTGCAAAATCAGTGGCTGACTAAATACTTTTTTGCCCCACTGTACATTTCACGAAACAGAAATACATTTTACAAAACCCAAAAACATTTCACAGATCACAAAATACATTTCATGAAACCTGAAAGGCCCACATAGGATCCGGTTGGCATACCACTTGCTATGCCGGCAGTCAGCCAGCAGGGCCGGATGTATGCCAGATCCGGCCCAGACCAATATCCTAGGTGGGGGGTAGGACCGTGGTACGTGTTTGTGATTGGTAAACCCAAGTCTGTCCGGCTCAGTCATTTATCATTTCCTGTTTACAATGGATACCAAAATAGCAGAGCCAGCGGGAAATTTCAAGTGTTTACCAGGACGGTAGAGGAGCTTGAGTTGATAACTTCTCTTTGTTTTTTAACTTCCTGAGATTAAGGAGTCATAACTGGGTCAATTTATTCAACATTTGTTCATGGAAGGTCTCAACCCATCCACCTCTTAATGTCATGAGAAGTAATTGAATCAGTTGAGATCATAAGGATAAAGATCCTCTGGGTACAGTACATGTAAAAAACAAACATGGCATATTTAACTTTTTCTTGTTTTTTTTAAGTTATATTTTTGTCCGTTTTGCCTTTATTTGAAATGACAGCTGAAGAGAGACAGGAAATGTGGGGAGTTGAGAGCGGGGGAAGACATGCAGGAAATGGTCGACCGGTCGGGAATCCAACCGGCGACCCCTGCGACGAGGATTGTAGCCTCTGTATGTGGGGCGCTTAGACTGATAGGCCAACAGCGCCTCGGTATATATAACTTTAACAGTTCCTGACTTATTAAATACAAATGAGTACCTGCGTAGTTTCAGTATCCAACTACAGGACCAGACGAGAGTTTCATCAATTATTATGTGCAGACTCAAGCCAAGGCTTTTGTAAAAATAACGAGTAGGCAAAGTTTCCACCAGGCCGGAGGAGATTTACATACAGTTAATCATGTCAATATAGTCCAGGAGACAGGTGGCTGAACAGGAGCTGCGTATGTTAATGTGTGAGTCAACGGGATGATGTTTTTTTGAATCAAGAAAAGAGCAAACTGGTCATATTCCCATGAGGAGGCAGATGGAACAAGACTCAGTGAAAATATGTCAAATATTCTAAAATCAGCCGTGAAAACTGGCCACAGAAAAGATGAACAAACCCGACAACAGAGCCTCACATGAGCATCATTCACAGATTGTGAGGAGTAGGGCTGTAATCAAGCTAGCAAAGCAGTTAGCATTAGCACAACATGTCCAGCAAGATAGAAGAGCTTGTATGCATCTGAATAAGATGTCTGAAGCCTATTAACAGTTTTAAGTTTCTCAAACAACCAAGCAGACATCTCTGCCTATTTCACACAGGAGTTAGTCCAGGGTTTGTAACAGAGAATATAATATTAAAGGATTGAAACATCTTGATTGCTGAATGTCTCCTGTGTTATGTTACACCATTCATGTTATAAAAACTTGAGGTTTTTCTTCAACAGGTTTGAGGCTGTTGGTGGAATGGGGCTGGCCATGTGCTAACTCCTGGATAAAAGATCAAGCAGTGTTTGACACCTGTGGGCTACTAGCTTACATAACAGGAAACCAGGAGCCCAATTTGGACAGGGAATATTGTGTGCTTAAATCTGAGGTTAGTAATACAATAAAGTGTATTTATCTACAGTATGCTCCTTTCACTATAAGGGCCTGCAGTTTATGTACAAACCTTTTTGGCATATAAATAACCAAACTTCACAACACAGGTGCATGAATATTTTAAAGATGGCTTAAGTTACTAAAGATAGAAACACATTCTGCTACTTTTGAGTTCTCCTGTCTACATGAGCGATCAGAAGCAAACCAGTTATTTCATCTTCAGAGGTCGTTGAGGTAGTGGGAGGGGAAGCCCGCCCCCTTGTTTCCACAAATAATGACCATTGTCCTTCTGCCGGCTTAATAGAAAAACACAGCAACACCGGTCCACTTTAACGTCTCCCCTGTTAAATATGAACAAATGTGAGTACAGGGGGGTGAAGGTTATTAAAAACCATCAGTCAGTCAGATTGGTACTCACAGTATCACTACACTGCTGCCAGCCTGAAGCTGTACACGTCTCTGTGGAGCCACTGATATTGAATAAAGACATGCTTGACTCAGAAAATAGCTATGCTATAAAATGAAGACACAGTTGGAACTTTGATTTTCTCTTAAGGTTTCAGATTTGAGTGCTCCTGCGGTCCACATGGAAACAGAGTCAAACAGAGATGTGGAGGAGAGCGTTTCATTGGATTTGATTATTATAGACAAGACCTGCTATTACAGTACTGGTCTATACTTCCACATCTTCCCCTTTTATTATATAGATGGGCTTTCAGTGACACCTTGTGCACTGCAAGTCTTAATGTAAATGTGGGGAGAAGAAAAATGTGATTTCAATTCACGGCAATCCTTTAGGGTAAGAAAAAGAAAAGGGTTACCAGACACAAAATAACCACACTACGGCCTTTGATCCAACCAATGAGCCTAAAAGTAGCCCTGTTTTGTTTTCATATTAGAGAGGTGGGTTTTTTTTCTTTATCTGTATAATTTGATCAGGGATAAGCCTCAGAGCCCTTCTGTTGTATTATCTTGTTAAATGTCAGAGCAAGCAGGAAAATAAAGAATTGGGTACATGCATGTGGCTCCATTCTTTTTCTTAATTAGAATAAAATATGATGAAACAGGGTATCAAATAAACATTTAGACAATGTTAAAGGTTCAAGGTTAATGTTTAACTCGTTTGAACCAACCTTTATCAAGCTATGTTTTTTATAGTTCCAAGTCATAACAAATGTTATCTAAGAACACTTTACAAAAAGAGCAGACTGTACTTTTAGTTTAATTAATGTCTGCCTTTTCTTACAGCTGTGACCAGTGCTGGATGAGCATCAATGTAGTGATAGACATCAAAGAACAAAGTGGAACTTTTTTTCATTGGTACTTTAAACGGTGACTGACTTTGAAACAACATCTCCTTTATAAGTCCTTAAAAAAGTTAAGTTCAGCTGATTTAAATGTTGCCACTCTGTTGAGTAACCTTTCAGAGTTTAAAAATACCAAAGGCTATAACCTGTTTTCTGATATATTTTTTTAACATTAGAAGTTAAATTAGATGTGATTAGTGGAGATAACCGTGCTAAGTTTGGGGTATGCCCTAAATGTTTATAATGCATACAGCATTGCTTTGAAAAATTCCCTTGTGGCCATCATACTTCAACTCCACTGAGAACCTTTATACTTCAATACCAATGTCTGATTGTGATTCTTAACATTTGTTTTGCTCATGCAGAATCAGTGAGTAGAGATTAAAGCCCTTTTATTATCTGTTGTCTGAGGTTGTGTTGTGCGTGGCAGATTTCTGCTCTCTTGTCAGTCTGTATGATTTTATCTCAGACTTTGTTATTCATATCTGGATGGGTAGGTGTTTGGTTTGAAAATAAGACGACCACGTTGGAAATAGGAAAAACGTTTTCAGTTAAGTTCTTCTGAGCTGAGGTGACATTTGGCTTTGATTGTCATCTACAATATATTACATATACAGTACATATCCCTATGCACATTTACCCGTCTTTGTATGTCTGAGCCTGCTGAACTCACTGCCCTGGTATTCAGTTCATTTATGCAATATTGAATAAAACATTGTGGGTCTTGGGCTGAAATGAAAGAGAAAAGCTTCATGCTGTATATGCACAATAAGAAAACATCAGTCCACAGCCCACAGAGCACTGATGGCTTTCTTTCCAACCAGCCACTTAATTGCTTTCACCCTGAGCCCCAGACCTAAAAGAGTCCTTCATTAGTTGGCCAAAATGAAAACCCAGCAGGACCATGATGGAAGACCACTGATTCAAACACTTACTGACTCTCCCTGTCTTTTTCTCCTTTGCTCCCCTCTTCTGACCTGTAATCCAGCTATCAGTTGTCCAGGCAACAGCAGTGGCTACCGTTCCGCCACGTGCACAGTGCTGCCAGGTCAGAATGAAAGTGCCTGGAGGGGACGATGCAAATCACCCTTTGCACCCCACTGGAGCTCACCGCAGAAAGCCTGAGCATAAGCCTGCCCCGAGGTTTTTCTCCCAGCAATGGTGCAACACCTCTGGTTGTTATTAGTGTTGTGGTGTGAAAGATCTCTGCCGTTCACATAAATAAATTAAAGTAATTCCAGAGCTGATGTTTGTTTCACCTACAACAGACCTTAATGTGGTGTTTAAACACTGACTGTGTGTGTTTCTTGCTTATTTGCTGCTTTGTCAGATGAATATTTTATTGATACATACAAATATTTATTTTTGCAGAAAAAATAAATTCTTGTTTTACAAAAAAATCAACACCTTTCAAATTAGACTGTAACTTTTCTGAAAGTCCACATATTTCTACCATTGAGACAGGCACAATGTTTCCATGTATCAGCTGCTGAAATGATACACAGTGAGTCCAGGAGGGGGAGGATGCTGTTGGAATGTATAAAGTTGTACCGAGGGAAAACACAAACAGTGCGTGTGCACACACTGCACCCATTCACTTACCCCATGATCATGTGCTTCATTAATGCAAATACACACAAACCATGCTGTCTAATGTCGTACATGGCATCAACAGCCCTCATCAGGCTCAGTGTTGTTGAAGAATTAGCTCACAACCTTATGCACTGCAGCTCTCAAGCTGCTCCATAATCTCCCCTGCAAACTTTGTGTGAACTCTGGTGCTCATAATACCTTCATTCAGGAGTCAATGGCATGTGGAGCAATAGCACAAAGCAGAGCTCCCAAAATGTTTCTGTAGCAAAGACTTCTAAATAAATTTTCAATAATGGTTAAATAAAGTCTGTCTTCTCAGATATTGTATTTCCTTGCATTGAGAAGGAGGAGTAACAGAGAGCTGCAAGGTAAATATATGACATATACTAAATATGTTATACAAAGTGGTACAACATACTAGTAACTCATAATACTTTAAAACAGTCTCTATCATGTATTATGCATATGCTGTAACCATGAAGTCTTAAATATTCATAAAAGTAGACAAATTGATCATAGAATAATGCAAATACACTTACAGATGTACAGCACTTAATTGTGTTAATATAAGAACGTTGCAATCATTTGGGAATTTTTTATTATCTAAGTGTACAGCTACAGTCTACAGCAGGCTGTAAAATCACTAACATTTCTGATTGCTGATACGTGCATAATAATGCAGATATGGTAAGATGGAACTAAGAAAACTTGTTTAAAATTATATATTTTAAAACAGGGGTTCCCAAAGTGTAGGTCAGGACCCCCTGGGGGGTCACGAAACACAAATGGGGGGTCGTGAGATGTTTTCCAGAATGTTTTTTTTTTTTAATTATCTAAAAATAGCACATTTTACCCATTATAGTAAAAAGAATCGACAAAAGTTTTCTGCCTTTCTTTTTGCTAGATGACTCGTAAGTTTAGGGTTAGAGAACAGTTCATTATAAAAAAGCATCAGTAGCAATAGGTTAATTCATAACAGCACAGCAAACACAGACACTTGTTAATATAGATACTTTTCTGCAGACCAGGTAAATGAAGCCACATTAAATCCCTTTGATGGACAGTGGGGGTCACAAGACTTTGGCACCTGTTTTGGGGTCGTGGGCTGAAAAGTTTGGGAACCCTTTCTCTAAAATATAGAATTCATATTTGTCCAGTGGATGTTTATAACACATACAGGCACTACTTACAGGTTTAGTTGACACACAAGCTGCACAATCCTTTTGTGAATCAGGCCCATGTAGTTGTTACACTTGACACTTTGTGTTGTTGGTGCTTTGTTTTTTTTTCATGCAAATATCATGAAAAATATACTGTTGATTTATGTACTAACAGATCATCCAAGGAGTGTGTGTTTAAGCTTTTTCTATGAGTAAAATCAGGATTATTGTATTGATCTGTTTGCAGGAATTAGCGCCATAGCTGAATTTTTAACCAGTTTAGTGTTTCTTGAGCTGAGACTTTTTTCTGTGGCAGCTGATACTCTAAGCTCCTGGGAGAACGGGTTCAGGTTGTTGAGCAGAGAGGACAGGAGTCAGTCATAAAGATACGATCAGGACATGTTGCACACCCATCACTGCTCTCCAACTGGAGACAGGGTTAGCAGTTAGGTTCTCATTCTTTGGGAATCAAGATAGCTAACTATCTCATTTGTCAGCCCATGAACTAGCAGAGAGTGTTCAGCTTTGATGGCTTAACATTCGCCAACCTCTGGCTCATGTGAAGCACCAACCTCTCATCCAAATCACTTCTGGCTCCAGGAAACCAACTTTACAACGACCAAAATACTCAAGGCTTTATGTGAACGTTGACAAACAGAAGGATGGCATCACAGCAGCTACATGCATGGATGTAATCTGAGACAATGAATCTGCAATTCAGCTGGATGTCATTAGTTTTACTAGCTGAATGGAATCCAATTTTCTGATAGGAAATTGGATGGAATTTAGTAATAAAATAAAAGTTTATGGACGTATTGAACTTAGACAGAATAAAGTGTATTTACACATCTGCCCCTTTTTACAGGTTAAAATATAAATCTGCATTACAGGAAGGTATCAGTCTGGTCATTACAGCAGTGACACAAACTTCAACTGTGACAGATATTTGAAGGGAAACGTCAGCCTCTTTTTTCTTGTGTCTATTTCTCGCTCAGTCATCGTCTCTGTCTCTCTCAGTCCGTCACCCTCCTCTCATAGTGTCTGTCTGTTTTAAACCTATCCTCCCTCTATCTGGATCCTCCCTGACTCTGATCATAAAGACGGCTGCTTTTGGTTGTCAGACAAAAGCAGATGCATGATGCCTGATAGCATTTACAAACTCTTGTCAACAAATGCTGGGAATTATCCATTTTTCATTGGAGAATGGTTAGAGTTTATTTTCTGGCACGAAGCGACAGAAAAGAAAACATAACAATCTATCAGAGTGATGGCCAAAATAGCAGTCTTGAAGTTTAATGAGAAGTGGAGACATAATACAGCAATTTACCATTCAATGAGCTGATTTACTCAGACGAGGACCATCAGCATTTTTCAAGAGAAAGTGAAGATTTGGAGTTTAATGGTGTGTCTGTGAAGCTTATGGTACACACAAATAACAAAAACCTTTAGGGCAACATCTGAGGACTTGTGTAATTTAGACAGGCTCAACATAACAGGGCTTGAAAAGTGCTTGATGTCACACTGAAATGAACTTTATAACTTCCAATCCCTCTGAGTCTTCTCTCTAGTAACAGTCTTTTCAGCTGAACAAAGTCTGACACCTGAATCAAAGATCGCACTTTGTGCAAACTCCACTCACACTGATTTGATTTGTGTCACTTTGTGAATACTTTTTTCTCTGTCCCCGGTTACCAGACCTGTAAATACTCATCCTGACCTCAAGTAGCCCGTCAGCCGCCCGAGATAATCCCCAGCCTCACAGAGAAGCGAAGAAACTGTGTAGAAAAATCCCCCGGAGAGAGAGTGACTGTTGGAAAATTCTCAGTGACTTCTTTTTCTTATTTATCTTTGTGACAGCGGGTCCAGACGAAGGGACGACAAAGAGAAAGACAGTGAGAGGGAAGGAGAGAGGGATGCTGGCGTGTTGGGGGGACGCTGTGATCATGACTGGCAGTAGAGAGACAACAGCGTAGGAAAGAGATGGCGGGGCCACAGACAAGAGCGGCAATGGTAATGCATGTCACATCGATGAGGCCTCGCAAAGAGAATTTGGGAATGGGGTCAGCGCCTCATCCCGTCTCCCAGCGTTTCTGCTCAGGGCTCTTACGCTAATTTCCCCTGTTATCGTTTGTTTGCTCTTTCTCTGTATTCATCTTTTCTTTTCCTCCAAACTGCCTCTGCTCCTCTGTGACTATTTCCTCCTCTCCTCCACTCTAACAATGGACAGTGTTTATCCATCAGCCTTGTCTTTGTCTCTTTCCAAACTCTTTCCTTACTCTTTACAATTCACTTCTAGTGTGTTTACTGAACTCTAAACTTTCCTCCAAAGGCAAAGAAGCCAGAGTTTAGCAACGGCCTGTTAGGGCCGTACATAATGGGGTTGTCCATTTATGTTCAGACTAAATTTAATCCGGAGAATTATATAAAGTTTAAAGTGTTTTCTTTCAACAACCTATGAATTTAAGCCTTCTTTTTCCAACAACTCATTAAAAGCTAAGGAGCCCTGTTATGCTTTGCAACATTCACTTCACTGCAGCATTTTAAATCTAATGTAGATAGAAAACTCTTGGGTAAAGGTAATGATGAATGCTTGCTTTCAGGAATCAAACCACCACAGTGGTTGCATGGCCTGGAAACTCAACTGAGTTCAGCTACTTGGGTTGTGTTAAGATTTATTCGTAAAACTTTAAGATCCAGCTTGCTACGCTCCTTTAGCATCAGCTTCAGCTTGTCATCAAATTCAGCTGACATCGCTCACCTACAACATCTCTTCATTTTCTCAAGTGTTTCAGGGTTCATAGTTTGTCCACAGAGTTTACACGCCATAAAAATTACAGAGATCAGTGTTATCCATAAAAACACTGACCTTGGCCAGTTTTGGCACGTTAGCAATTTGTGGTCTGTATAATGTTTTTAGCTAATTTGGCATGTCTAGCACACTAGTTTGACGTGTTTGGGGTATTAAACATGTCTGGTGTTCAGTGTTCTCGAAGCATGCCATCAGCTGGAGTAGCTAGCTATGAACTGATTAGCTTAGCATAACGACTGGGAGAAGTGGCAAAAGGTAGTCTTGCTTTGCTATTAGGTTGTTCTGACGTTAAATCCCTAGTTATGACATATTCTGTTTAATATTGATTAAAAAAAAAAGCCCTCAAGTCTCTGCTGCAACTTTTTCTTGGTAACCAAAAACTTAGAAATAACTTCCCAGAGCCCTGCCATCAAATTGAGGCTAAAAGACTAGCAACCTCACTGCGGGACAAGCTTCACAGAGAGGTCCAATACATCCAATCCATTTTTATTTATATAGCACATTTTAAAAACAACAAGGTTACCAAGGTTAACTCTTATGTTGTGTTAAAAGCCAAGGAGTAAAAATGAGTTTTAAGACATGATTTAAAAGTATCCAGGGTGGGGGCCATTTTGACTTGGGTGGGTAGCTCGTTCCACAGTTTAGGAGCTACCACTGAAAAAGCTCAGTCACTCCTCGTCTTTTGTCGGCTTTTTGGCACGACGAGACGCATCTGATCAGCAGACCTCAGTGCTCTGGAGGGGGCGTAGATGTTTATGAGGTCAGAGATGCACTGAGATGCCAGACCATTTAGTGACTTAAAAACAAACATTAAAATCTTTAAATTAATTATATAATGGACAGGGAGCCAGTGGAGGGAGGCGAGAACAGGGCTGATATGCTCATACTTGCGGCCTCCTGTTAAAAGGCGAGCAGCCGCGTTTTGGACTACCTGTAAGTGAGCGAGGGAGGCCTGGTTAATGCCAGTGTAAAGTGCATTACAGTAGTCCAAATGGGTCAAGATAAAAGAATGAATCATGCGCTCAAAATCATTAAAGATACAACAGAGTTGATTTTGGATAAAAGCCTCAGATGATAAAAAACTGGTTTTAACTGCTGAGTTTATTTGTTTATCAAGTTTAAAATCACTGTCCATTTGGAAGCCAAGATTTGTGACTATGGGTTTTACATATGTCTGCAGGGAACCCAGGTCTATAGGAGAGACACCACTGGCTCGACTGGGTCCAGACACCATGACACACTCAGTTTTATCTTCATTTAATTTTAAAAAGTCAAAAGCCATCAATGCCTTGATGGAGGTGCTCAATAGATGAGTTTACTGATTTCTATCAAGAGATTTTTGAAGAGTGTGATGCTAGGCTAACCTGCCAGCTAAAAGCCTCTTACACACTGCAATTCCGCAACGCACTGGAACAAAGTTCAGCCATCATCATTTATATCTGTTTTATTCAACCGTTATTTAACCAGGTAAGTCATTAAGAACAATTTCTTATTTACAGTGACGACCTGGCAAAAGGCACAGCCCTTAGAGGGGTAAAGGGTCAGGGATAACAGTAATGACAGAAACAAACACAAGGGTAAACAAACTTCAAAGACAAGTTAAACATGACAGGGCAGAACAGAGCAAATAACCAACAGCGACAGCCGGAGTCCAGGATTAAAAGCAGGTGCAGGTGCGTTTAAGAGTGTCCATGAGAGAGTCCCTGAAGGCTGGTTTTGAGATGCAGTTTACCAGTTTTATAGTTTTCTGTAAATTATTCCAGTCTGTGGACACAGCAGACTGAAATGATGACTGACCGATGACTGAATGTGTTTTGGGGATTTTCAGCAGGATAAGGTTGGCCGAACGTGTATTGTAAGTGGCAGGTGCAAATTGTAAGTCTTTGTACTTACACATTGCACCCTGAAACAACGTAATATTGGTGTCCCAGCGTATCATTTCACATCACATTACGGCGTTGTAGAAGCACGAAAGGCACGGCTTGTTAACACACAGCGGGAGCACCACACACAGACACTCAGACATGCACATACACAAGGGAAGTACAGATATGGTCATTCTTCTTGCTGATGGCGTGTTTGGATTTTGTAAGTTATATAGCAGCATCACTTTTACTTTGAAGTTGTTTGTTTCATAACTGGTCAAAAACTTCTCCTGGCAGGTTTAATCGTCCAAAAACTTCTTTCCCAGCTCTGTTGTTAATCCACACCTTTGTTGTTTCTCTGCAGATCCCCTCCTTCTCTTCCTCTGAGAGCAAGCGGGTGGCATTAGTCTGGGTGGGCGACACCAAGGTGTCCAAAATCTCCCTGCAGCCTACTGCCTCACTGAGCTGCCCTGTGGAGCTAAAGAAGAAAGCAAACAGTTCTAATCATTACCCACACCCTCCTCCACCGCCCTGCTCTTTCCTCTCTGCTCCTTCCCACCCCCTTCCTCTCATTAAAAGAAGTCCGAGAGAGAGCCAGCCTGCATACTGATGCATTGTTAAGCGCTCTTAATTGAACTTGAAGATTCTTAATGTGCCATCATTCAAATGCTTAGTCTGTGTGCTCTCGGCTGCTTAGTCCGAATTGCCCTCTGCGCTGCATTTATCTCCACCTCCTCTGCTGCACGTCCGTTCATCCTTTGGTGGAGGGGAGGACGGCCTCTGTGGCAGATTTGTGGGCACTGAGGAAAAGGACATTGACTCTCTATACAACAGAGGGAACAAAAGGGTTTACTCCATGCCAACTGGGAGTTTCATCATCCGCCAGGAGAGAGGGAGAGAGGGTGAAGTGAGAAAGCAGAAGAGAAAGGAGGCAGTGGGAACAAGCCAGAGAGTGTAAAAACAAAGTTATTGGACTTGATGGGGCAGGGTGACATCAATAGCATCCCAAGCAGGGCCACAAATTAGCCAGGCGAGAAGCGGCACAGCATGGGAGCCGACAGCTGGGGCCCTACGCGCAGTGCCACAAGGGGATTAGCGGGGTTTCAGGATCTGACACCAAGGGGATGAGCGTCATGGGCAGAATAAAGAGCAACTCGAGGATTAGAGAGCTTCCCGACACTCCACCAACACTCATGAAGGGCTTAAAGGGCTATAGATATCATTAATGAATGGACAGAGCGAGAGACAGAGACAGTTTGGGGGGGTTTGTCTTTTGGCTTTTATGCCCTCTCCCCCCTGCATAGCCGGTGTGATTTATAATGATCATACAATCCTCGTACATACATTAAAAGCCAATGAGAGGCGGGCCAAAGAGGCAAACTGCCTGAGTGTTGATCATTCAACATAACCCGCAGCACACCAGACACGATGGCCGCCGCTGACTGCTGTATGCTCAACTCATGCCACCCGCCGAAGATTAGCCCTGAATTATTCATCTGACAGTCGTGGTGAAAATGCCAAACATATATTTGAATATTTGTACGCTTTTGTGTGAGTGAACAGGAACGAAAAGATAGTATTCATTGTGGTGCGCAGGCAGTGGTGCTGCTGGGATACGTGTAGGTATCAAATTCTGCATTCAGATGCAGGGTATGGGGTGATTTGAGGGGCGGCAGAGCTGTGTCTTGTTTTATAAAAAGGAAATTGCTGAGTTATTTTCTGTAAACAGTCCGTGCCTTAAGATAGGAGCAGCCCCAGCAGCCTGTCTTCAATACCACTGCAGGGATTTGACACCCAGATAACCTTTGTTCTTCAACCTAAAGACAAACTGAAACATGAGGAAAAATCTACACTGCTAAAGAAGAGGTTTGAGTCATCACAGGACTTGAAGTTTGCAAATCACCAGCAGAATCTGTGGACTTAGAACTAGCCTTTTGATAACAGAACTCCCTCTGAGCCAAATGGGATATCCTGAACAGGAAGGCGTGTGGAGATAACTCTGCCTGTTGTTTAGGAACATGGAGTTACAATCTTCTTCCTCATCATCCTCCTCCTCCCTGTGTGCAGTGCTGATGGAGTCTTGGAGTCATGAAAGACTTAACTACTTATCACTGGGCTCGCTGCTGCTCATCATGGGCACAACTAGATTTGCTGAAGGGGCAGAATGCTCTTTGATGAACTTCAGTCAAAGTTTAATGAAAGTGAATTTGCCTTGGCGCCGAGACCTCAGCTTTCTCCTTTAGGGAGATCTCAGGCTGTGACTACAGGAGCATCTTTATATCATATTATAAATGCATTCATACATTTTTTTTGAGATTATGCTTTGTTCAGAATTTTAGGAGTAACAAGCTGAGTACATCAATCCATCAGGAACTAATATACAGTCCCATCAGTTGTTTTAGAGAATCACAAATGTATCAACTGTCTATTGGTTGTGACAGCCCTGTTTAGAGTTTATGTTAGGTACAAGCGGCAACCTCCAGTCTAAAAATATGAGTCCAATGCTGAAGTGTTCAAACTGCAGTTCATCGAGGATCTGCTTGAGAATGGCTCCGGAAGTACCGGAAACCACATAGACACCCATTCAAAAAAGCTGATCTTTACAGCAGAAATAAACACGTTTACAGCCTGGTACAAAAGACCAGTGTAGTCTGGATAGCTCATGTCTCGATCGGCACACACAGGGGGTGAATTTTTTTCTAACGTGGTAATTTCAAAGATATTGAGATTACGAGTCTTCCAATGAGAGGCACAGCTGACTTGATTGACAGGTGGGAACACTGTAGTTGTTGGCTAGGAGGCTCAAAGCCCGCCTCTTTATGTAACACTCGCTCGACAGCAGCAATATGGCTGCCGCCGCCGTTTGACCTCAAAACAGCGCTTCAGAAACAGATGGGTGACGTCACGGATACTACGTCCATATATTTTACAGTCTATGGTTAGGTACTTACCGTTCACATGGTCTCTTTGAGGTGCTAGAAGAGCTGAATCACTCTTGCATGACCTGGAACACCTGGGCCTTTTACTCCACCCAGGAAATAAACACCTCAGTCTCTTTTATCGCCAGACCAGTGTATGCGCTGATGTGTTTTGTTTTGTTATTGCACTCCTAAACACCTCTCACTACAGTTGGTTCACACACCCACATGGACAATACTGATGCAACAGACCTCACACACCTCTTAAAAATAATTACCTTGCAGTTTATTTAAGTTAATATTGTCATAATAGTTCATTTACTTTGGTAACTCCTGTCTCCTCCTGTCTCATGTCATGTCCCAAAAGTCTGGTACTGACATGCTATCGGTCAGTACTGCCCTGTTGACAGGTATTGGCCTATTAGAAAGTAATTTGTTATTCACTGATTGCAGTGAACAACAAGCAGTGCTGAATAATTTAAAAAAACATCAGTATCAGGATCGCCTATCAGATAAGTTGTTGATTGAAATGTCAGCGCAAGTATCTGCCGTGATTTCCGTGATCCATGCACCCCTATGTACTCACATCTGAGAGGAGAACAGAAGGATCCAGTGCTGGGCCTCATTCTTATTTTGTTCCTTACTTATACATTCAAGTTGTTGATTCCCTTTGTGCTCAGGAGTCTCCGTCTCCAACTGTGTGCAAATGCAAAAACATCTCCAGTCCTGCTGCGTCAGAGACGCCACACCTTGTCCTTGTGTACAGTATCCCACCATTGTTTTTCAAGATTCCCATAGAGCTTCAGGAAGAGAGAGTGTGTGTGCGTGTGTGTGGCAGTCTTCTTTCCCTTACATCTGAATGAACAAAGCTTTCATGATATGTTAGAAAATTCTTCAAGAACACCGATTATAATCTTGTGTATGCGAGGTTGTTTTCATTCACAGGGATTCTTGTATCCTGAGTGATGTTGCACAGAAGAGCCTTGTTGTAATTATTGTGCTTCAGTTCTCTTGTTACTGCTCAGTATTTTTGTTGACAGGCATTTAAAAAATTAAGAAGATTTTGATAAAACTTGATTAGTATGAAGAAACTTATCAGTGAAACACTGGAATAGCAAAAGTTGTTTCTATAAAAGCAGCTATGAAAGACTTCTTTTTCAAGTTTTGATTCAAAAGCTGCGATAACAAGGTAAAGCAACACAGCTTAATTACTTCTTTTTTTAAAATGGAATCAGGAGTTTGTTGACAATAGATGTCCAACTCAGATGTTAAAGTCGAGCATCAGAAAAGCTTCAGAGCATACACTCGGGTTCATGAAAGCAGCGGTGTAGTCATTACCGCCTCCCATTTTCACATTGAGATTTTAATCATGGACTACAGTATTTCTGACTGATGTGTGTGCACAAGTTTGTGTGTGTGTGTGTGTGAGTAGTGTACACACAAACAGCCATGCACAGAGGGGGGGTTGTAATACATCTTCGTAATTAGTCTCATAATTATAAGGCAATAAACTGCAGTACACATGGGAGACTGATCCATCTCTGGGATAGTGCAATTACCCCGCTAAGATGTGTTGCTGTGACAAATCTACAGAAGCAAAGTGGAGTTCTGCACTGCTCTGCTCAAGAAAAACACACAAAACACAAGCTTAGTTCAGGACTGTGTTTAAAATATGTGGGAGAAGTATTTATGTGTTAAAATAAAGGGTTTATGTTGTTTATTTGACCAGCTTTTTGGGGTGAACATGGACTGAAAATCCAATCATTCCCTATGAAACATCATTCAACTTTAAATTCCAGTCCCGTTGCCACTTTTTTTCTGCACATTCTCTCCCAAAAGGCTGTCTAGACCGTCAAATCACTGGTCTTCAAATGCTGATGCACAACAGCTCGTCTTGGAGTCCTCGTCAATCTGCTCGGTGTGGTGATATCGCACGGCCACTGAGTGAGTCTAAATTGGCTTTGCCTCCATTAGCTCCAACAGTGTCTCATTATCAGCAGCCAACATCTAGCCTGCAGGGTCAGACCTCTGCTTCTCCGCCACCCACTAGTTCTACACCACACAGAGACACACATGCACTGAGCTCACAGGTACGCACAAGCAGACACACACACACACACACACACACACACACACACACACACACACACACACACACACACACACACACACACACACACACACACACGTTTACTATTTCTCTTACATTGGCATGCAGTCACTCTAATAGCTCCATTTCCATGTCTTTGATTAAGCCAGCAGGATGTTCAGGTTGCCACTGAGAAACACCTGCTTTCTTAGCCGACACCCACAAAGGATGATGGGATGCTCCTCAGCTGGAGACTGAACAAGCTTTTCCCATTGGTTGGCAGCTTAAAGAGTGAAGTGGTTAAGGTTTTGTGTTGACAACATAAAGTGGAAACATCAGTGATTTATTATGAATGAACATGAGCGTGGAAACATCGCCTCTCCTTATCTGCACAGCTGTGAAACATAAATGTGCTCATTAAAGCCTCAAACACATGCAAAACACATGTACACATGCACCAAGCAAAGGTTAAACTGGCTTAAATTACATGGACGCACACAAAACTACACACAGAAAATGTCATTGTGTATAACCTTTTCTAAACAACATGTAGACCTTTTTTCATTCAGCATCAGTGGTCACAGTCTGAACACGAACGTCATGCCTGCAAGTCAAACTGCGCCAAAAATAATGGATCACTGATTCATGCCTGGATCTTTTCTTTCTGTTCCTTTTGTCGATACTTTCAAACGAAGAGAGATCAGACGGGTAGGCTCAGACAACAGCTACAGGTTAGGATGGAGGCATGAACTAGTATATGGATTTCTACACACTACATCATGTTGATTACAAATTAGTCATGACTCATGGCCAGTTCAGCCTCAGCGGGTACTCAGCTGTTCTTGATACAGTTTCTGGTTACCTCTGAGTTTAGTTTTAAGGAAAAAGTTACACTCTTTAGGAGTCCTGGTTTTTAAAATATGAAGTTGCTTTCTTGCTGCAAGTTAAATTAAAATGTTACAATGTTACAATGTCATTTAGCAGACGCTTTTATCCAAAGCGACGTACATACGAGAACAAGAACAACACAAGCAAAGATCTAGACAAGAGTAAACAAGATCAGTAAGGGTAACAAAGTGCTTCAAGTCAATTTGGGTGCAGGTACTGCCAAGCAGTGTAAAGGCAATGCACAAAAATAAGTAAGGAATTTTTTTATTTTTTTCCCGAAATAAGGAACATCTACAATGAAGCAACCAACCAATTTAAGACCTTCCATTATCATCATCAACAATTAACATCACCACAATAATGACCAAAGTACCAAGTGCTGGGTCACTCAAGAGCTGAACACAGATTCCCAGAGTAGAGCAGGACAGTGTGAGTCAATTGTAGCTGGACGAGATGGTCTGCCACTGGGGACAACAGTGGAGAACAGTCTAGCTAAGTGCATAGTGCTTCCTAAAGAGCTGGGTCTTTAGCTGTCTTTTGAAAGTAGAGAGGGACTCTGCAGATCGAATGGAGTTGGCCAATTCATTCCACCATTTAGGGGCAACAGAAGAGAAGAGTCGAGCTAGTGATTTTGATTTTGATTTTGAGGCCTTGTGTGCTGGAAGCACTAGGCGCTTTTCAGAGGCTGAGCGTAGCGGGCGAGAAGGGCAGTAGACCTGGATGAGGGGTTCCAGGTAAACTGGAGCAGTTTTGGTTACTGCTTTGTAAGTCATGATTAGAGTTTTGTATCTGATGCGAGCTGCAACTGGAAGCCAGTGTAGTGAGATGAGCAGGGGAGTGACATGAGCTGTCTTAGGCTGGTTGAAGGCCAGACGTGCTGCTGCGTTCTGGATCATTTGCAGAGGTTTAACTGTGAATGCAGGGAGGCCTGCCAGTAGAGAGTTGCAGTAGTCAATGCGTGACATTACAAGAGCTTGAACCAGGAGCTGTGTTGCATGTTCTGTCAGGTAGGGTCTAATCCTCTTGATGTTATAGAGGGAAAAACGGCAGGACCGAGCAATCGAGGCAACATGAACCTTGAAGGTTAGCTGGTCATTGATCATGACACCCAGATTTCGGGCAGACTTAGTGGGCATGAGGTTTTGTGATCCAAACTGGATATTGATCTGTGGGTCCATAGTGGGACTGGCTGGAATGATAATAAGCTCAGTCTTGGACAGGTTGACAAATCTTGATACCACTCTCACACCCGTCTGATTACTACAGCCAATTATCAAGCTTACAGCATGTATGATTGGATATATAACATTAACATAAGGTCACAGGCACAGTTTGACAGCAGAGCTTCTTGGTTTCAATGAGTGCTTACATATGCATTCTAGCAATGTTACCATTGTATCCTATGAAACCTATCCTATTTGAGATAACTAACCACAGTGCATCCCTTCTGGTGCATGTTTTGCCACAGTATATATGGTCTGACTGCAGTCTGAGAAGCAAGAACAGAGATTGGAATTCAGAGATGAGATGAGGACTGTTTCTGTATTTGCATGTAGATATATGTTCATGGACATTAACTAGAGCTAAATCAGTGCCAGTTTGTTAAGAGATTACATTACCACAGGTTGTGTTTGATCCTTTTAGCTCTCTGTATGGACCGCTGACCTACGTATAGCTAACGTCTGCGGAAACACTAGTGCACAATATGGTGACAGTTATATACCAGACCAATATTAAAACAACCGTTATCTGAAGTGATGATTCCTCTGATCAAAGTTATGATTAACTCTAAATAAAAAATGACTGGAACAACTCACCAAACAATAGTAGAGTCTTTATTGGCTCTTCTCATAATAGCAAAAGTATTGTATGTCAACATGTCCACCAGTCTGCAGCTTTAATGCCTCTCTTTCATTTACATGTGTGTAGGGGAGACCAGGGGCAAGTGTAACATTTCTTACGTTTTCCTTTATTATTCATTGCAGATTACTAGAAATACTCTGGTCATATTTTTATGTAAGAAACAGATATATGTGCACTCTGTAGAACTCAGCTTTGAGTTCAGACACCTTCTCCTGTTGACTCCGCCTCACACTTGATAATGATCATGATGAGTGTTATGTAGCTCTGTCTTTGTGTACAGGAGGAACAGCACTTCTCTAAACCACGTCCAGTCATCTTAATATGTGCAATTCACAAAGTTTAATGGGGCGCTTGACAGCATGTACATGTGAAGAAAGTCTGAGTCCTAGAAAGCAAACAAGGGTAGAAGGAAGCCATGAAGGACAGAGAAGAGGTACCTGATAATAGGTTAGCTTTATTCTTCGGTGAAGGGCATAAGGAAACCCGGCTCTGCCCCTGACAATTAAACTGACAGTGCAGAGGAGCAGCAACAAGGAATTAAAATTAAAGAAGAGCAAGAAGGTTTGATAAGCGCTAATTTGATTCCCTGGGATCTGGGAGGAAGGTTTGAAAAGACAGCCGGGAGGGTGGGCTCAAGTAATGGTCAAAAAAAGACACTCTCAGAGGATTAAGGCTCTTACTTCTAACACTCCAGATAAAAAACGTGTCCTTTTTCCAATGTTTTATAAGTTCAACCTTGCTATGTGTTCCAGGATTTTATGTTTAAAGGTGCATACGTTTATATTTTGTTATGTTTTATGAGTTTTTATGTTGACCTCTAGATATTTAGGCTTTTAATATGACACAAGCTGACTTCTAGGTCAAAAAATCAAGAGGAAAATCAGAGAAAACTGAAGAAGACTAAAAATGAAGAGAGAAAAATACAGTGATTTCTGAAAGAGGTCTACAACTGCATAATAAGCATAATTGGACCGTCCGCAATTATAATTTTGTGCTTTTTAACCTCTGGTAACCCTGCAGTGTTGGTGAGTAGAGCTGGAGATGTGGAGCGGGGTGTCTAGCAATGACTCAGGAGAAGATGAATGTTGATAGCTATTGAATCAGCCTGGCATAAATAATTGAAGTGACAAACAGGTCAGGGTGCTTGAAGGCAACAATCCTCAGCCACGTCTCAGTTCAAGTATGAGGATTTAATAACCACTCTGATTTCTGTTCCCCTGCTCACAGGTCGTAACTCAAGCTCCCTCTATTTCTGTCCTTTATTTTTTCTGTATTGGTTCATTTAAGCGTCCCTTTCCGATGACACAGGGTCAGTTTATTGACGGTGTCCTTGGGCCAATTCTTGTTTCCTTTCTCTACTTATGCAAACCAGACAGCTCTGACTGACTGGACACGACAGCTCAAACTAAAATAGCAGCCAAATTTATGCTGACAAGCTCCTCCTCAGTTCCAGTTGTCTGAGAGTTTCTGTTAGACAACCAAAATCAAAGATATCCCCACATTGTCTCACAAAGCTGTCCTTACACATGCTGTCTTGTATCCGCACCCCGCTTTACTCACTACATCAGTATTCTTGTTTCCTTGTTATTTCCTTTGAACCGTCATGATGCCTTTGAACGGATCACTTCTGAGCAAAGCAATTCCTCCCTTCTAGCGTTTAACGGCAGCTTTACCTTCACAGCTTACTGCTCAGTCCTTCGAAACCACATTAGTCTTGGAAAGTGAAAGGAAGCACAAAGAAAGGGAGGGAGCATTGGTTCCCTGCGTGTGTGTGTGTGTGTGTGTGTGTGTGTGTGTGTGTGTGTGTGTGTGTGTGTGTGTGTGTGTGTGTGTGTGTGTGTGTGTGTGTGTGTGTGTGTGTGTGTGTACAAGCATGCAGACCCAAAGAGTGCCGTTGAAGCACAAACAGAGTAAACTGGGCTATGGGAATGTTGCTTTAAAAGAAAAAGAGAGCAACTGAAAAACTGCAGGAACTGGGAGTGAATGGACTTTGGTATTGTGCAGCTGAAAAAACAAGCAGGCATCCCACGCCGGGGATTGCAAGAATCACACATGGCCCCAGTCTGAGACGAACAGTAAACACAGTCCAGTCCAAGCCAAACTGGTGGAAGTCCAGTGTAAATTATTAACTCACAGCAGGTCGGTGGTGATGTTAGAAAAGTTTCCAGCTCCAAACAAAAGTTATATGAGTTGCTGCACTTTGGATCGATTCTTATTAATGAGCGCAGTGTAGTTAATTTCAGAGGTACATTATTTTCTCTCTAATTCCCAGGAAATGAAACTGTCTGTGCAAACATGATTCAGGTGAGTGGGCAGTGCAAATAGCCTGACAAACAAACCCCTCTGCACTCTGTTTCTGTCTACAGCAGATGGTTTTATGGGTGAGGAAGCAAATTGATACTTTTTACAATTAACAGTAAACATGGCTGCAAAGTGCCCCGGTTTTTAAAGAGTTCAAGTCACTGCTGGCAGAATGTGAAGCCCTCAGTGTGGCACTTTTTATCAAAGGCTGCTGTACCTAGGTAATCGTTTCTACTATCTTATCTTACAGGCACACACTCTCCCCGACAGCCATTCATACATTTTCACCGGTTAAAGACGAGTCCTATCTATTGGCACAAACTTTCACACTCTGGAGATGCCGTCTGACCAGAAAAAGTGGCCTAAAATTAGCAATCCAATAAAAAAGAAGAGCCCCTGAGGTGAGTTTCATGTTCTAAATAGTCAAGCACATACACTGATATCGTCAAATGTCCTCAGACTATCCATCTCTAAGCTACGCACTGTTTGTCCCACTTGGATAACAATCTCACTGCGGCTCCAGGCCTCATCTGAAATAGACTTCCTGTAGGCCTGTCAGATAAGATCTCCTCATGAGCACACTCCTCTAAACTTCAGACATGTTTGCGTGTGGGAGGAAGTTTTGTACATAATGACATTTTGTAAACACAGGGTGGGTTTGATTCGAGCTCTGGCTCACCCCCAACTTTCTGTGATGTTGCCAGTTTAGCCTGAGGGGTGTGGGCTCTTCTCCAGCCCTCCAAAGGAAACACGACAGACTGAGTGGCCAAAAGGCAGACGTGAGTGAGACAATGTGTCAGACCAAAAGCCTCCCCTGGTTTCACACTTTTTGTATCAGAAACTGATCACTCTCAGCGGTGACATCTAAATTACTTGGATACAGAAAAATGTAAGACGCATGGAGTTTTTAATTCTTGTTGGCATCATCTTCGTGGAAAATTTAGAGCGTCCTTACTGAGGAAGCTTTCAAAGAGGTGTTGGTATGAGCTATGAAAGGCAGAGAACAAGCTTCAAGTATGCAAACATGAATGTAAACAAAACACACTTAAAGCTCCTGTGAGGAACTTTCTGTTTGTGTTACCTCTAACCTCGTTCCTGATCTTGTCATGTGCATGTGTGAGTCATTTCTTCTGATACAAATCTCCTCCTGCCCTCTCAAAAGTATCACCCACTGATGGAAAATAAAACTATTTATTCAGCGTGGTGTCAACTGATCCATCACCTACCCCCACGCAGTGGTTACATGCTTTCAAGATTACAAAGTAGAAATCGTCCACATGGTCTGGTTTGCTTTTGTAGGTCATTGAAAGTCATCACAGTTCACTTCAGCTCGTTTTATAACCAGCTCTCAACTCTTCCCAGGAGCTTTAAACACGTAGAAATAGGCTTTAATATAGGGGAGAGCTTTAAAATATATTTTTGCTGTATTTCAATGAAAAACATATTCAAAAAGTTTGCTCCTCATGAATACTTTGTTTGTGTACTTTGGTCACTAACATGAAAGTAAAAAAGACACTTTGTTAGCTAGAATCCTCAGCAGGGCCACTTCACCTGCCAAGACAGTTAACATTACAATGCAATACAACTGAAATTCATATTAATCAGGCTGACAGAGGGAAGTTTGTTTCTTAGCTGCATGAGTAAGCTGTCTGTTATCACTCATCATATCTTATCTAGTGTAGTTACAGAAAATGAAAGACACCCAGTGGACGGCAATGTTTTAGCCAAGCGGCAACCTCCGGTCCAAAAATCTAAAAACTGCAGTTCATCGAGGATCTGCTTCAGAATGGCTTCGGAAGTACCGGAAACCACACACACACCAATTAAAAAAAAGCTGATCTTTACAGCAGAAATAAACATGTTTACAGCCTGGTACAAAAGACGAGTGTAGTCTGGATAGCTCATGTCTCGATCGGCACACACTGTGCAGGGGTGAATTTTTTTCTAACTCGGCAATTTCGAAGATATTAAGATTACGAGTCTTCCAATGAGAGGCACAGCTGACTTGATTGACAGGCGGGAACACTGTAGCTGTTGGCTAGGAGGCTCAAAGCCCACCTCTTTACGTCACAATCACTCGACAGCAACAATATGGCTGCGGCCGACGATTGGTCTCAAAACAGCGCTTCAGAAACAGATGGATGATGTCATGGATGCTACATCCATATTTGATACAGTCTATGGTTTTAGCATGGAGGGTCCCTGTTTTTTTACAATGCATGTGGCCAGTTTGATGCTGCTTTGCTGATAAATAGAAAACACTGATGATTAAAAAATAACCTTAAAATGTTCAAAAAGTTTTGAAACGTTTTAAGGGTACAAAATAATATTCAACATGTTTACAGGATCTCAGTGATTTGGGGGCATGGCTACGAGCGGTAGCACTGACTTTTGCATGGGTGGCATGAACTACATAAGCATGGCTACACTAATGAATAGCTTTCCTTTACCCTTTCTATGTCCTCTAATCATATCTACTTTAACTACGGACATTAGTTGTTGCAACACAGCCCAAATAGTTGATTTCAGAACATATTGACAAATAGCCAATCATTGTCTGGGATTTGGGGGCGGCCCCTGGGGTGTCCAATCTCATTTCAAGGGGTCCATGGCCGCCCCTGACCATCCCCTGGACCTGTCTATGCAATGATACTCTGTTTTTATAGTCTGATGACTAATATTAAATGGGGAAAATCAATTATGTCCATAGGGTAGCTTTAAAATATCAACAACAAAGAAGCTTAAACAGAACAGTACAACTCAACTTTATATAAACTGAGCTGAGAGACAGATTGATTTTCCTTTTCTGTGACATGTATTACTTTTTAGATTAAAGGGAGAGGCCAAAGATAACCCACATGTCAGAGGAAAGGAAGTAATAGTCTTTATCATGCGAGTATAACTGCATATGAGTTTTGTCACCATAGTGACAAACACAAGTTGGTATCAACAATAACACAACTTTTCTTGCAGCTGCTTCAACATTGTGTGCTTCACCCAGTGCTGTGGGTGCTAAAAAATGACTGATTATCATAAATATGCATCACACACACACAAACACACACGCAATTTATATTTCATCACCGTAGCAGACCACGGAGGATTGAAGAAATGCTAATGTGTCCGGCAGCTTTCCTATTTAATTCTAGTGTTGATGATGATCCCGCTTTGGGTCCACTGGGACCTTACCTGCAGCTAAATGAAACAGCATTATCTCCATGCAAATATAACCTGAAGAAAACAAACAGGCAGAGTAACTCATCTGGTGACTGTCTGCTAGGGAGTCATCAGCTTCCTCTGAAACCCAGAGGAAAAAAAAACTGTTCTCAACAGCCTCAGAGGCTGCTGTAATTTCCGTTTGCAGCCTGTGTGTGTATGTGTGCGTGTGTGTGTGTGAAGGTGCTATGAGGTTTTTCACAGGTTGTTATTGATTGATATTTCCTTATATTACCATTCAAGCAGATACATTTTTTATTTAGGTGCTAAGACTGCCTCTCTGTCACAGTTTCAACCTCATTCTATTCCCCCAAGTTGATTTATCACTACTTCCACTACTTCTTGTACTGTATCTTTAAAAGAACCTCTTTTGAATGAGATCTGGCTGGATGCAAACAGAGCCTGTTTATTGGCATACACAAACAAATCTGCACCTTTGCCCAATATTTAATGAACGCTGTGATTCCAGCTCCTCGAGGAATGAAAGCCAAACATGGGCGAAGAACATTTTACGCCCGCGGCTAAACTTTTAAAAAATGACTTATCTTCAGCCGGCAGAGGTGTAAACAAAGAGAAATGTCCAGCACGGTTGCAGCACAACTTAACACACACTAACAAAGCTGATGTTTAAGTAGTTTGAGGCAGCTGCTGCTCTGAGGCAAATGTTTAGATCAAAACTGGCAGCACTGACAGCTTTAACTGTAGGGCATCCAGCACTCTTCACAACACAACAACAAACAAAAGGCTGGGATCATAGGAGCTGAACAGGTAGGTAACACATGCATCCTCCAGGGTGTCAACCAGGATTGTGATAGTAGTGGTGTAGCTGCTTTCAAATCCTCTGTGAAGTGCAAACTGTTTTTAATGGGGTTTATGGAGAATACTGAACAGCCTCTTCTACCTTTATATGTGTTTGAAATGTCTGATTGCACCAACATCCACGTAAATCATTTCAAAGGTCACCAACAATCCTTCTTTGAAAAGAAAAAAATGCTTTCCTGTTCAAATATATATTTATTTCCGTATTCCTTCATACAAACATCTTTTTTTCTCAAAAAATAAACTGTAAAGAAGTGCACATAGAACAGTGTGCACAAAAGTCACAGAGTGGGTAAAGCTGTGTGATGGTTGGATAGAAAGCAACAGAAGGGAACCCTCAAGGTTGACACATGATAATAAAAGCACAATGTCCTGTCTCTTCCACTTTGTATTGATGTCCAACAACACCTGAGTTGTGCAGGAGCGAGCACTTTCAGCTCTCTCTTCAGGTAGAGGAACATTTGAGAGCGTTGGCTCCTGTGTGCAAAGATTCATTGGATTAGAAAGATAATCATGGGCAATTAAATTCTGACTCCAATCCCAAGTGATTAGACTGCAGGTGCAGCTCCGAAGCAAATGTATCCAACAAAACAAGTCACTTCATTTTGCCTTGAGAGTGCAAAAACTCATTTTTCTTAGGAGGGAGGAAGTGTTCTATTTTCACGTTTCTGATGCAAATTAACTTTTGTGAACTTTGTTTTAACCCTCGTGCTCTGCTGTGCAAGTACAATGCTTTTCCTCTTATTTTGAAGAAGAAATAGAATTTCTATGATTAATTCAAACTCCCTCTAAAGATTCACTTTGTGTTTGCAGTGTGGCACATGCATCCAAGCCCACACACGGAGCTCTTCATGATGAGTGGAGGGATGAAGATCCCTCAGCAGCAACACACATACTTTGATTTTAAGCATGAAAAGTGTGCATTTCTTCGTTGAACCGTAAGCTCCAGATGACTGAAGCAGCCATTAACTTTTCACATAATCCTCCTCTTTGATTTCATGTGTTGCGTTCAAGTGGTTGGCAAGCTCCTGCATGACAGCATCTTTGCCAATGTGATCGTTCCTCCTCTTTTCCATGATCACGTCCTCCAGGCTCTGAAACTCCAGGACGTGACTCTTCTTCTCTGAAAAGAGTAATTTCAACCTGTATGGCTGTTTTCCAATCCTTATCTCCCCTCCGATCTTAAACTCCCGTTTGCCAAACCGGCACCAGGCTGCAAAGCACTCAGAGTTCCTCCAGTACAGCTCTCTGTCTCTGGAGCCAACATGGTCCAGGGCGTTGCGCACGATCACCTCCGGCGGGAGCGCGCGATACCTGTAGAGGCCGTTCACTATCCTGCCTTTTTTGCCCTGACTCACATCAGTGAGGAAGTTGTTCTTTATTTCCGCTCTGTGCAAATGAACCACCTGGAAGTCCCCGACGTAAACAGCCCAGTGTGGATACTGTCCTGTAGCTACAAACTCCAGCAGGTCTCCAGGTCTGCAGTTGTTCAGCAGACTTTCCGCAGAGTGCGCTGGGTCTCCGGTGTTCCTCTCATAAGCGCACTCCTCCCGGTAGTAAATGGCGCACTCCAGCTCGTCCTGCGGGTCGAAGGGCTTCTCCTCATTATTTACCGCGCGGTTTTCAGATGAAAAGTGGTCTATATGGTCGTCCTGGTCATCGTCGCCGTCGTCATTGGAGAAAATATAAGAGACGCCAATCCGCGGGCCTTCATCATCCGGGTCGAACCCATTTGGGTCCGACGTTGGCACCTCTGCGTAATTTAAATGCGTTAGTTTCTCCACCTGGTTCCCCATAAAGGTGAAAGGTGGATAGAAGGGGAGAAGGCTGAGCACGGAAACAGGATCCGCCTGTTCTAGGCGCACTCAGGCAGGGGAGACGGAGAGAGGCGCAGGGTGGTGGAGTGTCTTAACTAAATCCAAAGCGGTGAAGACGGGCACCAATAATCCATGACCAGCTGTATAAATCCTCCAGATAAACTCCATACACACACCTGTAGGGGGTAAACAAAATGGCAGCTTAAATGACAGTCTCAGAGCAGTGGAGAGGACTATCTATAAGTAAAGCTGACGCGTAGTTTACATTCCCAACAGGTGTGACCTGACGCACCTGTTGACTCAGTTTCCACGAGTCTCCCCAACTAACCCACTGCTGTTCATTCATCATGAACAACACTTCAGTGTCTCACAGTGTCACACACATTTCCGCACACATGTTCGTCTTTCTTGTCAGTTCATCTGTTCAGACCGGTCTGTAGAAACTCTGACCAGCACACGGACTCACCTGCAGCTCGGCTCCTGAAGCAGACAGCAGCTCTCTCCCTCACACACTCACACAGACACAGACACACACTCCCTCCTGGTGTCACATCGGTAAAGTAAACAGGAATTCAGTCAGTATTAGCTCCTTCCTGTGCAGCAGGCTGTTGGTTTGCTCTGCTCTGCACACTGTCGGTACTCTGAACCACCGTGTTTGTTGCAGCGAAACTCACCCAGGATCTGTGGCTGCTGGGAGGTGTTATCATTTAAAGCGACAGTACACCTAATTTTAAAAACTCATTTACATGAAATCTCCACTTCGTTTGAAATGAGAGGAAGAAAATCCACCAGCTGAGTACAGTAAAGCACTTTTTTGAGTGTCTTATCCTTAAATTTGATTATTGAAAAAATGTAATCAATCAATCAATTAGACTTTATTTATAAAGCTCTTTTCATACAATGACATTGTAACACAAAGTGCTGTACATAAAAACAACTTAAAATAGAATCAATTAAGAAAGAGATCCCACCCCGACACCAAACCCACCCCACAATCCTAAGGTTAAGAACACAATATATGTAACAATAGTAATAAAAAAATAAAATAATAATGAAAACAATTTTTAAAAAAGTTGCTGAACGAACTGAGGAAACACTCTCATGATATCTTAATGAGGAAACACTGGAGCTAAAATAATATGTTAAAACTCAACACAGGAAATTCAACTCATCAAAATAAAATACATTTCTAAGACAATAAAACACTAAAATATTAAAACCATTAAAAGAAAATAATATACTATAGTTAAATAAATAGATAATACACAAAGAAAGAAAGAAAGAAAGAAAGAAAGCTGTTATAAGAATGAAACTCAGTTAAAGCGAGACTTAAAAGGTTGGTCTTGAGTTTACTTTTAAAAATGTTTAAGCTCTGTGCAGTCCTCAGATCTTCAGGAAGGGTGTTCCACAGGTGTGAGCTGTGATAATAAAAAGATACCTCACTGTGAGTCTTTGTTCTTACTTTAAAGTCCACTACCTGAAGACCTGAGGGCTCTCACTGGCTCATATGATAAAAGCAAATCTGATGAATAAGAAGGGCCAAGACCATTAAGAGATTTAAAAACCAAAAAACTTATCTTAAAATCTGTTCTGAAAGATACACCCTGTTTAATGTTTAATTTGACACATTCAGGGTAAACTTTACAGAAATCAAATGAAAAACAGCAATCTATTTAAGATAATATTGAATAGTCTTTTAAAAGTAAATTACAAGGATACATCCATGAAAAAAAAGTTTTAAAAAATCATCCACTCTGTGTAAACAAAATAAAAAGTTGGGAAATTATCCCTTCAGGGGTAAGTACAGCATCAAGTAAATACAGATTATCTGGATTATACATTTTTAAAATAACCATTTTCAAGAAATGTTATAAAACAAGTTGAAGCCTGTGGGCTTTTATGAAAAGCCAAAGTGGAATTCTTTCTTTCTCAATCATGGTTATTTATTTTCAGACAAATAGAATTTGTTAAACCCTGACTGAGGCTAACTTGAGAGCAGGTGACAATAACGTCATGAAAACAGTGGTCAGATGTATCATGTGTTCTTTGTCTAGACAGTTATGTGCTACTATGAAATGAGCTCTAAGAGTAAAATCAGATTACAAAGTGAAATCTCTTTAGCTATTTACACCATCCATGTACATATGTGCAGAGACTCATGATGTTGTTTAGGGGTTTGGATCATAAATACATGAAAATAATAAAAAATAAAGACCAAATACTTTTAACAGAAGTCTGAGGTATTATTTTAGACATGAATAACCCTTTAACATTTTCATTATTGTATTAATTAAATGTGCTGCAAATACAAGAACACTCATTTTGATACAAGTTTACTTCAAAGAGAAATGTAATTCGTTCTTTATTTTCATTTTCACTGCAATTTGCCTTGAAAACACTGGCATAAGATGTGTGAATCTCTGCAGCTGAAGTCGGGTTATTAAAGCAGTAAAATTCACGCTGCCTGAGTTGAACTTCTGCAGCGGACTTTGTTTTGATTTGTAATTGTAGGAATAGCAGGGGTGTTACTGATAACATTAACAATGGCTTCCTTATACACAAGTGTCCCAGAAAGTCATGGCGGTGTGACAAAGAGCAAGAATGCTCGGTATCATGACCCTGAAACAGAGACAGCTAAATGGTCATGTGTCATTGTTTAGTTTGTTCACACCTGTCTAAATGTGAGTGAAGGTTCATGTTCTCTGTAATTTCAAGTCATGCAAGAATTACAGTTGCATCAGTTGTAGTCATGTTAACATTCTTTAGTCTGGGTGCTGTTTTTAAAAGTTCTGGTTTCATTTGCGGTCATAAAAACTTAAGTCTGGTGTAAGGCAGGGTTCAAAAACTTTTCAGCCTGTGACCCCCAAAATACAGATGCCAAAGACTCACAACCCCCAGTGTCCCTCAAAGAGATTTGATGTGGCTTCATTTAGCTGGTCTGCAGAAAATGACCCTACCTATATGAGCATGTGGCTGTGTTTCCTGTGCCGCCTACTGCTACTGATGCTTTTAATAATTAACTGTTCGCTAACCCTAAACTTAGGAGTCAACTGGCAACAAAGAAAGGAAGAAAACTCATTACGTTTTCTATTATCAAGGTTTTATTTCAAATTTAGCTACTATTTTTGACGATATTTTTTTACTACAATGTGTAAAATATACTATTTTTAGATAACTTACAAAAAAAAAAAAAAAAACATTCTGGAAGACATCTCACAACCCCCCATTTGTGTCTCACGACCCCCCTTTGAGGTCCCGACCCACACTTTGGGAACCCCTGGTGTAAGGGAAATCCCGTTATTTACTGCAGGTAGAGGTCATGAGAGCAGTCTCATTGGAAACATGTTTTCCTATACATCTCTATAAAAGTGCATCAAGAGCACAAGAAAACAACGCTCTATTTTAATCAGAGTGTCACACTGTTTGGACTTAAACACAACAAGCAGGGGTACAGAAACATGACACCCAGATCAAAGCTGAATTCTGTAGTGCCAGTCTCATCTCTGCCCCTCCCTCTCCTCCAGCTCTGGCAGCCGCCCGGTCAGGCCTCCAGTGCCAGGAGGTGAGACTGTTCACTTCCAGCCAAAAGGTAAAATCCTCCTTGGACAAGGCAGATACCGAGGCTTACAGTGTCTGCGACAGCCATTACACCTCCTTCCTGGAGCTTTGAACAGATGAATGTGAATTCCAGATCAAACATGACCAGAAGAAAGCAAACATCCACGGGGAATTGATTGTTTTTTTTCCTCATCTCTGTGCGTCTGTACAATATTGTGATTAACTTCTGAGTTAATTTACAGCTCTGCTTCCCTCTAAAGGAACCGCTCAATAACTATGATATGGGGAATGTAATGTTGCCGCCTATTTGTGTGCACTTTGCACAAATTGAACTGCTATTGTGAAATTACCTGTGACTTAACATTTTGAGGTAAACAAGATTAGATTGCAAAGGGCTAATTCAAGATGAAGCAGAGTGGAGAGAAATAAATGAGTCAACATCATCTAGATCATTTATTGCCAGTTAATATCTTCATCAGGAAATGCTCTTAGTGCTGCATGACGCACCGTCAGGATAGAAAGGCCAATTACAAATTTAAAAAATGCCTGATGCAAGGTTATTAAAAGATTAGCGTCACCTAATTTCATCTGAACACAGCCTTTGTTTGTTTCTCTTTGGAACAAAGACCCCTCACAGTGGGCAAGAGCAGGCAGGAAGGGAGAGATTTAATCACATAAGAGCATTCCTGCTGATGTTAAAGAAAGATTTAACAGCTCATTCAAAAAACTTGCTTCTGAGGAAATTCTTCTCATGTCTTTGAGTTCAATTCTTCAGTTAGCCACACTTAGAGGAAACTTCCTGGTTTTAAAAATAAAATCCATGAGTCACTGAAAGATTTTAACATCTGCTACATTAACTGTGATTCATAGATTCAATGTTGAATGAGTATTTCCTTCTTTTCTGAACAGCTGTCATTAAGGCTCCTAACTTGGCTAACTATCCCAGAGTATCACTGAAGCTGAGAATAAATCATCCTGAGATGAAAACTTTATTTCTTCAGTTCTAGCTCTGCAGACTGCAGACACTGCTCTCTTGTGGTTCTGTAAACACACTGCACCATACTGATGAGGAGCTATTAGACAAATCATTTACAAACCCTCCAAATTATTCTTACAATCTTGCTTTTTTTATTTTAAATATTTATTAAAAATATGCAGATTTTTATTTACATTCAACAAGGCTGGAGTCTAAAAATCACCCTGGGTGAAACACAAGCCGGTCATCACTTTTAAATCCTAATCCGACTAGATAACAGAATGTTGCTGAGGTGTAAATTACAAAATTAAAAAGTGAATGTTTTACACAAACATAAGCAAACAAAAATCATTCAAAAAACTTGTGAAGAGAACTGTCCCCAAATTCTGCACTACAAATTCTTTGTTGGCATAAAAGTAATCCCCACAGGAAGAGCTTTTAGAATGAACTTCTCTGAGGATGAAACTGTGGCTTCATGTCCGGTTGTTTTGTCTCTTCTGGCTCTGGATCTTTCTCCTCAGCATTTGGTCGGGTACCAAATCTGACTCTTTCACATCTGAGTTCCCACAGCCCACCACAGGACAGCTACAGGATATAGACACAGAGAAAAACCTCATCATCTGAACATTTACATTCAAGAGAGGGTGAGTTGAAAAAAGTATCTCTCTGCTGTTATTACTATTCATGTAGTGTGCGCACAGTGACCACAATCAGGACTCAGACAATAGGCAGGTTTCATCTTTCCTCAACAGTGGGATTTAATCAGTGTTCCTCCAGGAGCAGCCACGTTTAATTTCATTCCACCATCAAAGCAGTATGATAAAGAAACTGTGAATTAAGCCTGACTGCAGGTCCGAGGCCAGCCTGCAGAGTTGTTTACAGCTGAAGAACCTGATTGGTGTTTTAAAAAGTACTCAAAGGGAGACTTTCTTACCGGCATTTCTTCTTCTGGCTGTGTCTGGCTTTGATTAGGCCCAGTATGGCTCCTTCATCATAATAATGGTTACATTTCTTATTCTTCACCGGGTTCACCATCTCCACCTGAGAACGGATACACAGCGGTGTGTCACAATAACACAACACAATGAAGATCCAACTAAAGTCTGATCAAAGTGTTTTTCTCTTCTTTGTTGATAATGAAACTGATTTGTTTTTCACAGAACGTTTGTATCCATGATTAGAACAACAAGTTTAAAGTATGAAATCGGATAAACAGAATAAACTGCTGTAATGTGAAATGACCATGAGCAGTGGGGGTGCTCTACCTGTGTGAGAGGACAGGTGAAGTTCACTTGGCTCTGTGTGACAGCGATGTCCTCGTCCAGCTCCTCCATATTATCCTCTGTCTCTTTGTTTGCTGAAAACGCAACAAACAAACCACTTCTTAATGTCCAATCACAGTAATCAATGCTTGACTGGATTGATGACATCACATTTAGAGTGATATTATGAAGTGAAAGACATCAATTACCTGTAGTCCAGATGTGTTCCAGTTTTACAAACAATATCATTTTAGAAATTGATCCACAACGAGGAACTACTAAATAATGTAAACCATACAGACATGAGGTCATACTTAAAGGTTAAACAATATATTTGATAACCCAATGACCTCTCTTTAACAAATCTGGCATTCAGCTAATTGAATGCTAATGTTAAGGCGTTTTTCGACCGGAGAGACTTTACCCCGGAACTATGTGCGTTTCGACTGGTGGACCCAGGGCCTAAATTTAGTTCAGGGGTAGATAATCTCCCCCCTAAAAAGCCCCTGCTGGGGGGAATTTGTCTGATTGGTAGATTAACCACAGTGTTTTTATTCCGCCCGTCGTCCACAGTAACATCACACACATCTGTGATTCACTTGATTTCTCTTACTTTCATTTGTTTTTATTTGTTCTATCCTTTTTGTATGTGTGTGTACTTTTCAAAAGAAGAAGCTGTGATTCTCTTGATTTAGCAGCTTGTAACAGTAGTCTTCTCTCAGCCAGCCACAAATGCGTCTCTCCCAGTGTTACGGTTTTAAAAGTGACCCTGTAAACTGGAGACCTTCAGCCTAACGTGTCAGTGTTTGTGGAGTTTACACAGCTGTTGAAACACAGAGGGAGTTTTAAGATTCAATATCCTCATCAGATATTTAATGATCATCTAAAGACATTTATGAGGGATGCATCCGGCTGAAAGTCTTCAGTTAACAGGGTCGCTGTTTAAACCAAAACACCGGTCGATCTCTGCCACGGCCTTTTGAGTTCAAAAGGATTTTAAAGCCGTGTTGAAACGTCTTTGCTACTCGTGCTTATCTCCTCTCAAGTGTTGATTCAGTGGATCCATCTGTGATGAAATATAGCACCATCTAAAACAGCGCCAGCTGAGTCTCTTCATGCTAACAGGCTAACTGTTGTGTTGCTCATAATGATACCTGCCTGCCCATCTGCTTCTATGGTGTCATCTGTGATGAATGGCATTCATCTTTGTTTTACTGCCCTCTACTGGTCTGGTGGTGTAGTGCTTTTACTTATTTTTTCCTCCATACGTCACTCGCCTGATTCGCACAATCTACCCTGGACTTCAGCGGGCGGTCGAAATGCAGACAACAATGGGGGCACACAATTTAGTTCAGCTAAAGTAGTTCAGGGGGCTAAAAGACCCGGAGCACATGGTCGAAATGCACCTTTAGCTTCTGTCTCATGCTACCTAATTATTACCTGTTATTTTTCCATAAAATAAGTTGATCATACATTTAAATCCAAAAACTACAACTACAACTTTCTAATGAAGATAATTAACACATGTGGCCAGATTCATGAGGTACACATGATCTACCATATGAAGATCAACAGAGCTAGTCCACGCTGAATGTGAGGTCAGAGGAAAGCAGCCATCAGTTTCTTAAAGGCCAAGAAAATGATTTAATCCATATGAAGGATTGATGTTTAGAAATGTTTCCCCACTTTGCAAAATAATAATGACTTAAAGTCAGTGAGGAGTTTTTATTTGGTTACAAAGCTGAAGGAAATAAATACTGATGCCTCTCTATGACCTTTAAAAGTAAACCAGACCATCAGCATAAAGCTACATTATTTCTATTATAGTAAGATCAAAGTCTGACACTGCTGCTGCGGGGTCAGTGCCACATGAAGTGATTCACAGCATGTTGCAAAGACACTGCTTTTTGGCATTTTCCACAGCATAGGTTCTGGATGAGTGATGTGTTTTACAGTTAAAAGAAAGGAGCTGTAAAGGTTCATAATATCACATATAGTTATATAACCCACACAGATGCAAACACAACACTCTTATCTGCTATCACAGCCAAACGTTTTCAAAACTACAAAGTAGCCTGTGCAGTAGTTCCACCTTCTAGCCTGCGTATTTTAAATTGCTTCTGTTGTCGTCCTAACATAGCAGCTACAATTATTAAATAGTAAGAGGTCATCCTGCACTGAGGTATTAAAAAGCACTCCTCAGAATGTTTCCCTAAACTCTTATAGTCAACACTGTAACGCCCAGCCGATAGGGTTATGTATATTTTATATTCAGCCTCAAAGAGATTACATTTTAAACTTCATCCAGTACCTTAAAATGTTTTCTCAAAACTCAAGGGACTGAGTAGACAGAGAAAATAACATTCTTGCAGCAGTAAATTGATTTATAATCTCTGCAGAGAAACTAAAATGATGTCTCTGCCTGTGTGTGGGCGGATATCTAATAAGGATGTAATAAGGACAATCTATAAAAAGCAGAGAATAGCAGCTACAGGGTGACAGGCAAACACAATTACTCAACAGTTAACAGAGGGAGAGGTGTGTGTAAAAGTAAGCTAATCATCCTGTAATAAATAACAAGCACAGCTATTCTCAGAGTGGATTAGAAGTCCTGAACACATTACACTGAGTCCAGTTGTGTGTATATTGAAAATCTGACCTTGGTTAGCTGAGTTCTTGATGCTCTCTTTGAAGGCCACAACTTTCTGGTGTTTCTGCAGCTCAGCGTCAGAGAGCCGGGCCATTCTTTCATTGAACTGCTCCTTCACTTTGTCTGAAAGGCTGAACATGGCCTCTGGCTGCTGTGTGGTAACCTGCACAGACTGGAGTAGGTCAGACTTTTTCCTTGACTTCTACAATTGGAGTCAACTTCAGTGTTTTTCTTGATCTTTTAAACTAACACCAGGACACACATTAAGACTTGCCACTCAAGAAAATCTGTGCGTACACTGCAAAGCAGGAGCAGCTGAATGGCCTAAACCGATGCATATACATATGTATTTTTTACATCTCAGCCTTTGTCAGTGACGCATCTTGAGGCTGACCTTTTCTGTGATTGAGGAGGAAAGGATGCTTTGGGCTATTCATTTGAGTGAAAGTGTAGCTCTCACCTCTGATGTTACTTTTTGTACAACGTCCACAAAGAAGTTAATCTCCCTGTCCAGCTTGGCACACTCCAGAATCATGGCCTCCATGTCTTTAATGCCGGGGTGGCCTGCTTCACCTGTAATCCAAAAGCACAAGTAAAAGCTGCTTTCTTCCATGTCACATCTTAAATTCAAAGCTCATTCAAAAATGGGGTTTCTGTACTGAAGAGGATTAGGGTCACTGAAAGAAAGAAATAATGAAGGTCCAATATATTTTATTTATAATAATTCTGAGAAAAAAAGTCAGAATTCTGAGATTAAAGAATTCTGACTTTAATCTAAGAACTCTGATTTTGATCTTAGAATTCTGACGTTAATCTCAGAATTCTGACTTTAATCTAAGAACTCTGACTTTGATCTTAGAATTCTGACTTTAATCTCAGAATTCTGACTTTGATCTAAGAACTCTGACTTTAATCTAAGAATTCTGACTTTAATCTTAGAATTCTGACTTTGATCTTAGAATTCTGACTTTAATCTCAGAATTCTGTTTTTTTTCTCAGAATTCTGACTTTAATCTAAGAACTCTGACTTTAATCCAAGAATTCTCACTTTAATCTAAGAACTCTGACTTTAATCAAATAATTCTGACTTTAATCTAAGAACTCTGACTTTAAAGGCCCTGTGAGGAATTTTGAAATGGCTGAGAAACAGACTGAAAATGATACTGATGCCTCTTTATAACCCTCAATAGCAAACAAGTCCATCAGCAGCAACACTGGCACCGTCTCTGTTATAATTTTTAATGCCTGAAACCGCCCTGGGGGGGTAGGTGCCAGACCAGATGATGGACATCTTGCTTCAGAAACTGCCTTTATTTGACTGTTTTCATGGAAAATAATCACATTGCCTGATAAAGTTGACTGTTGAACAGAACAGGATGAGGCTTTTGTTGAAAACACTACTTTTGCATGTATAGGACAAGAGATAAGAGGTAACACTTTGTCCACAAGGGGGGCGCCAGAATCGATACAAAACAAAAGTTCCTCACACCACCTTTAATCTAAGAATTCTGATTTTAATCTCAGAATTCTGACTTTAATCTAAGAATTCTGACTCTAATCTCATAATTCTGACTTCAATCTCATAATTCTGACTTTTTTTCCCAGAAGTCGACCATAATCTAATAATTCTGACTTTAATTTCAGAATTCTGACTTTAATCTAAGAAGCCTGATTTTAATTTCAGAATTCTTACCTTAATCTAATAATTCTGACTTTAATCTAAGAAGTCTGACTTTGATTTCAGAATTCTGACTTTAATCTAAGAAGTCTGACTTTTATTTCAGAATTCTGACTTTAATCTAAGAAGTCTGACTTTTATTTCAGAATTCTGACTTTAATCTAAGAAGTCTGACTTTTATTTCAGAATTCTGATTTAATCTAAGAATATCAAAAATAAATGAATTGGACCTTCATTTTATTTCTTCCAGTGGCCCTAATCCTCTCGTAGTTTCCTTGGATACAAATAATAATCCATAGAGATTAGACAATAACAGCAGTAGTAGTAGTAGCAGTAGTAGTAGAACACAAGCATGCAGTGGTTGACATAATAATAACATGAAGAATATTTACTCTGAGCTTCAGTCAGGTCCATCGCCACATCCGTCACTATGTCCATCCCTGTCCCGATGTCTGCTTGACATGACTTCAGGCTGGACAGAGTCCCGTGGACAGCACTCAGAGACATTCCTAATGGATCTTTAATCCTCTTTAATCCCTTTGGACTCAACCATAGACTTTATAAACTCAACAAATACAATTTAAGACTAATTCACGTCACGTTAGCCTAGCTTGCTAACGAACTTTAACTGTAACTTTGTAGCTTCACAAGTTAACCAACGACTCACTGTAGTAATGTTAAGATGATCTGTCTTAATCTGTATCTGTATCTGTATCTGTACGTAGAATATTTAATCCTGATAACACTGAGAAGTGAAACACATTAAGGAGACACAACAAACCCCTGCCGCGGAAATTTGACTGCTACATCAGCTAATGTTACACTTCCGGTGGAGATTTTCAAAGTAAAAGGTTTAAACAAATGAGCTCAAATGAAAAGAGACAGTGAAAATTCGTACTTTTATTTTGAAATGGCACAAAGTCATAACGTAGAAAATTGGCAATCTAGGTAATAGAACATTCAATTTTGTATCTACATACAATCTATCTTTAGTGCATTAAGACGATCATGGTCAATGAAATTAACAGGCATAAGTAAACATTTCAAAATACTTTTTTTCAAATCAGACATTGATGGTAGTAAAAAAAAAAAAAGAAAGTTGAAACATTGTTTTGCTGCTTCAGTTTCAGGATCCTGGTGTAAGCCTCCTGATTTACCCTCACAAGACTAACAAGAACATTTAAATAGTAGGCAGCAATTATTAATGTTGGAACTAATGTTAATCAATGATGGTATTAGTAACAACTGTTTTTCTACAATTACAAGTCTAAATGTCTGCATTAAAAAAAAGTTGATGGCAGCAGAAGCATAGTTTTCTGATGAATTTCTTCATCCAGATCTTCACAGTATTGTCCTGAACTCATCAAATATGAAACTGGGCACATGAGCTTCCACCACCTAAAGACACAAACAATAAAGAGAAATGCACAGTTAAAGTTAAAAGGAAAGGTAATGAGGTAATCCAGCTCTTCCAGAGACAAAAGACCAAGAAGGCTCCAGGACCAGACGGCGTGTCCCCCTCCTGCCTGAGAGTCTGTGCTGAGCAGCTGGCCCCCATCTTCACAAAGATCTTCAACACATCGCTGGAGCTGTGTGAAGTGCCCTCATGCTTCAAAAGCTCCACCATCATCCCAGTCCCAAAGAAACCCACCATCACAGGACTCAATGACTACAGGCCCGTCGCCCTGACGTCTGTGGTCATGAAGTCCTTCGAGAGACTAGTGTTGAGCCACCTGAAAGACATCACAGGCCCCCTGCTGGACCCCCTGCAGTTTGCCTATCGGGCAAACAGGTCGGTGGAGGATGCAGTCAATATGGGTCTGAACTACATCCTGCATCACCTGGACTCCCCCAGGACCTACGCTAGGATCCTGTTTGTGGACTTCAGCTCTGCGTTCAATACCATCATACCAGACATCCTGCACCAGAAACTCACCCAGCTCACAGTGCCGGCCTCCATCTGTCAGTGGATCACCAACTTCCTGACGGACAGGAGACAGCAGGTGAGGCTGGGGAGCATCAAATCCAGCACCCGGACCATCAGCACTGGCGCCCCCCAGGGATGTGTTCTCTCCCCACTGCTCTTCTCCCTCTACACCAATGACTGCACCTCAGGAGACCCCTCGGTGAAACTCCTGAAGTTTGCAGATGACACCACCGTCATCGGTCTCATCCAGGACGGAGACGAGTCTGCTTACAGACAGGAGGTGGAACAGCTGGCTCTCTGGTGTAGTCAGAACCATCTGGAGCTGAACCCGCTCAAGACGGTAGAGATGACAGTGGACTTCAGGAGAAGCCCCCCCCCACTCCCCCCCCTCACCATCCTGAACAGCACTGTGTCTACTGTGGACTCTTTCAGGTTCCTGGGATCCACTATTTCCCGGGACCTGAGGTGGACCTCCCACATAGACACAATCAGAAAAAAGGCCCAGCAGAGGATGTACTTCCTGCGTCAGCTCAGGAAGTTCAACCTGCCCCAGGAGCTGCTGATCATGTTCTACACCTCCATCATCCAGTCTGTTCTGTGTACCTCCATCACTGTCTGGTTTGGCTCTGCAACCAAACTAGACAAACACAGACTGCAGCGGACTATAAGGACTGCAGAGAAAATCATCGGTGTCGACCTGCCCCCCATCCAGGACTTGTACCGGTCCCGGGCCAGGAAACGGGCAGGGAGCATTACCGCTGACCCCTCACACCCTGGACACAAATTCTTCAAACTCCTCCCCTCCGGCAGGCGCTACAGATCACTGTGCGCCAAAACAACCCGCCATAAGAACAGTTTCTTCCCCCAGGCTGTCACTCTGATGAACACTAAACCATAACAGTGTCATACCTGTCAGATAAATACTCTCTGTAAATATACATGTAGATATACAATGCAACAATTCTCAAGCAGAATTCCATATTTCTATTTTTTGTATTATTTAACTTCTATTTTATAATGTAAAACTACCTCTGCAACTCACCACTGCACTTTATCATATTATTTTAGCCTGTACATATTAGTCAAGCTATTTGTTGTTTCTTTGTATTTATAGCTAAGGTTATTGTTATTATATTTTCATTTTATTTTTTATTGTAGTTCTTATTCTTATTCTTATTCTTATGCCTTGTACAAAGAGAGCACAGTTTACCAAAGTCAAATTCCTTGTGTGTTCAAGCATACTTGGCGAATAAAGCTGATTCTGATTCTGATTCTGATTCTGAAAGACACTAGGTTCAAAACATGTCTGTGGTTGTGCTTCATACAGGGATGGTGCTATGTGTTTATTTACAGCTTGAAGATATTACATTTTATTGTATAATATTACAAGAAGTCTATTGATGTCATCAAGGTCAAAGTTATACTACCTTGCGTGACAGTTTAGTGTACTTCACATAGTCTTCCAGGAACATCAGAGCTCCCACCACATCTGAGGGCATGTCAGGGATCTTCTGACTAGGATGGGATCAAATAGAAACTTAATTATGAGTTCATAAAGTTACACCAAGATATATTTCAGAATGGTGGTGAAGCAGTCCAAGTCAGAAACTGTGTATTTATGAAGAACTAGATAGTGGGACAGAGATGCATCATTTTCCCAGTTACTGAAAAAGCAGCAAAGTTTTGAAGTGTTTTTTTACCTTGTGCACTGCTCCATGATGGAGCGTATAAACTGACCAATCAGAGCCAAGAACTGCTGTGTGTATCTGGAGTGGAACTGCTTGAGCAGGGTGAGCAGACCAAGAACGAGCGGAGGCCAGTCGACTGGATCTGTGGCTTTCCTGCACGTCATTCCTGGAAAAACATCAGTCATGCTGATCATTTAGAAGAAGAAGCTTCTCATAGCGGTGTCTGGCACAGTGACAGAAAAATCCAATACATAATTTATCCCCTTCAAACCAAGAACTTAGGAAGGTAAATGTTCTTTAAATCTTCCTGATAAGTGGTTTGAAGGATATTAAGAAGCTTTGATGATGTAGTGCTATCAGATGTACATTCAAGTTTCTCTGCGACAGAAAATAAACGCCACATTGCCAAAACTATGAGAGATATTTCAACGTAACTTGCCTTGGTTCTTGCTGTACTGAAGTTTAGGCAGCTGAGCGATAATAAAGAGGAAGTTTATGATGGGGAAGTAAGGTAGTCGCTTTGTGGTGATGTAGATCTGTGAAAAACAAGAAAAATGATCAGTTCATTCTGCAGTCTACAACAAAAACAGATATTTGACAGATCGTAAATGGATAGCAAATAATTAAGAGCCAGTTATTTTTCAGCATAAATCTTCAGACCTTGTTGAGTGGGTTGTGAATGCCAGCAGCCTCCAGGTGGGCAGTGATGTCATACAGAAGAGTGTTGTCCTCTTTAGGGTAGGGCAGGGTCGGGTCCTGGTAGTGAGCTTCAATGTCTGCCAGCAGAGACCTGCAACGTTACAAAAACAGAAGGCAAGACAAATTTCAATCAGAGCAAAAAGTGGCTTAGTAACTGATGCTTTAGTTTAGTGTCTTCTTAGGAAACATCACATTTGTTTCTCAAATCAAACCGCAAACATTTTAACATAAAACTCCATAATATGCTTCTCCTACCTGGCAAGAAGAAACTGCATTAAATCATTCAGTTTGTTTTTATAGACTTACATGCTGTACATTTTGGAGCAATATAAAGCAACTGCTATCAAAAAGAAACACAATATGATAAATACTAGAGCACAAACTAGAGGAGACGGTGATGTACTGAGCCCAAAAAACAAATTCAGCCAAATGGTAGTGTCTGTCAGAGGCACACAGTCCTGGAACAAACTACCAGCGCATATTTGGGAGCTTGAGAACTATACCTTTAAAAAAAACACTTAAACATTGGTTAAAAACAAACCAGTCATGTACGCATGAATAATCTGTTTTCTCACTTGATGCCCGTTCCTGGGGGCTTTGGCCTCACCTTCCATCCTGTTTTTATAATCTCACAAACGTTTTGTATGTAAAATCTGTTTGTAAGTCAGCTCATGTAGTGTCCTGTTAACTGTTTTGTGACATCCTGTAGTTTTAAAACTTGTTGTTTTAGGTTTTATGTGAGTACATGCCTTAGGACTATGGATGAAATTTTGCTATTGTGCTTACTCCGGTATTTTTACATTGAGGCATACTGTTGAAATGTTGATTAATGTGCATTGTCCTAATCAAAATAAACTCAAATTAAATTCAATTAAATTCAATTAAACTGTGAGTATCTCTGTACGAAACAAAGCATCACTGATGATTATGATCGTATTGGTATTGTGTGCTCTGAGGTAGGGAGACTGGACTGACTTGTTCAGGTTCTCCAGCGCAGCAGCGAGATGTTTGGAGTCAAACTTGCAGGAGTAGTTCAGCTCATTAGCAATCTGCTGTCTCAGAATCTGCATCTGACCAACCTACGACAAAGATATCAATTAGCATCAAGAGATGGTTGACATTAAAGAGCGGCTTGACAAAACATGAGAGGTAGGGGGAAACTTTGAGATGCATTAAGGCATGGAAATACAATTTGAGTTCATGTTTCCAGATTCTAAGATTACTAAGCAGCATCTCAGTAAACGTTTAGAAGTAGTCATTCTTCTTAAAACATCAGAGAGCTTACTTTCATGATCGCCTCCAGATATGCACCCCAGATCTTCTGGGTTTTGGCCACAGCACTGGCGTACACTTTGCTGGCATTACCTATTGCAGAAAAAACATTCTTCTCAAGATCAAAGAGATCAAAATACAAAGATCCACCTTAGTTTTAAGATTTCCAAATGAATAATGATGATCTGATGATAAACATATTTATAGAGCACTTCTGAAAATCTGAGTTACAATTCACTTTATACGGGCAACAAAATGAAACAGGTCAGTCTCAGAATACCAAGAAAAGCATAGGGAATACCTACCCACAATGCCCTGCACCGGGTTAACAGCAATCAGCATAGCTTTAAACACATCCACCACAGCTCTGTCCCTCAGGATGGTCTTCTGAAGCATTGTCAGGAAGTTCTGAAGCAACAACAGATTTCAAAGGGTGTGATCATTTTAAAGTGTGCATGTAATGTGTGCTTTAGATATCATAAAAACCTCACAGACCTAAGAAGAGTCATTTCTGTGACCTTCTTCTGTTTAGTAAGTACCTGAAGTTCTTTGACGATCATGAAGCAGAGCAGACGATCCAGCCCGTTGAGGCCAAACGTACCGAGGGTGTTTTGGATCTCAGAGAACAGCCTATTGTTTGTGACTTCCTGGTGGCTCTTCAGGTCGTACCAGGTGTTCATCTGATCAAAGTAACACGTTATCCTGAAAGAGGAACCACAGTTTGTCGGTGAGCTTCTTTATATTATAAAAAATAATCTGAAGTTGAGAGAAAAGTGCACTTCATAAGAATTCCACGCGAGTTTCTCTTGAGCAGACGTACTTTGGATCAGTGATTCTTAGGATCTCTCTGCAGAGGCGACCAATGAATGTGGCAGACTCATCCACAGATGGGAACTTTGGGATGGGGATGTGGGTGGACTGGTGCACACTCTGCCAGTCCTGGATCTGATTTTAAGCATTGAAAGAACCAATCAGCTGAGTCAATGACAGCACCAGTCACTCACAAAGAGTCAAAGACCCAGAAACAGTAAAACACATGTTGCAGAGTTGACCCTGACCTTGGCCCTGAGAAAGCTGTTGCACTCTTGCTCCACGTTGTAGTTGATGATGCGAGAGACTTCCTCCTGCCAGATTTTGAGGCCGTAAATGCTGACGTAGTCCTGGATGTACTCGAACGACCTGTAGAAGCCATCCATGGTGGCCGCCATGTCCTTTAGCTTTGGCATCAGCTCACTAGGCTGAGAGTGGGGAAGATTCTTGTTTAGTCTTAGATTATTGTTGTTAGTTTCAGAGCAGGAGGACTTTGACAATTAAAAATGACAAAGAACAGGAAACAAGATATCTTAAGGTGTACAATGGACAAACCCTGTGACGCATGATGCATTCTAGAATATGAAAATAAAAGATGCAGCAATTGGTAAAGAGCAGGTCTGATGTCTGACCTTAGCCTTTGGGTTGAAGATCAGTCCTTTGTGCAGAGCATAAGCCACTCTCTTCACCAGCTCCTTCCTGATGCCGTCCTCCAGAAGCTGCTTCGGATCCACCTAAAGAACATCAGTGTGTCAGGAAAGCCAAATATACAACAGATCCTGTTCATGAAGTGCGCTATGGCTGATGTCAAACCATAATGAAGCATGCATGTCAAAACAGCTGTCTTAATTTCCAACCATCTTGCTAAAACCGAAAGCTCTGAAAATATGCAAATGAATGCATGACATTTACCTTAATGATCCCAACCAGAGTGGTCTTCATCATCAGGATCCCTTCAGTGAAAATTGAGATGTCGTGCGTGAGTTTGGCAACCTATAACCACAGAAAGAAGAGAGACGTCAGAGCACAACCATGAGATATAATAAAGTGTGAGTTTAATAAGGAAAATGTTGACGAGTTGGAGGAAGCTGAGAGTTCTACATCAATTTGTATCAAGATAGATGAATTCCAGCAGATATTTTTTAAACATTTGCCATCTTGTTTTGTTTTTAAGTAAAATAGAAAATCCAGTCGATAGTTGAACTCAATTACATTTAAATTGAAAGCATCTGACTACATTTCAAAACATGCTTTTTCAATACCAGCCTGAAAACTTCTAATTAATTGGATTCAAGTAAGTCTCTGCTGGCACCATCTGTTTCCATATTGATCCTTCTTTTTTCATTTGTGTTTCGCATCAAAAGCAGTGAGAGTGAAAAGTGTTGAGAGATGCCTGCCTGAATGATTGCTTCTGATCAATCAGTGTAAACACAGAGCCTCCGTTTCTGCTTTTTATCTTATACAATATGTGAGGAATTTTCTCATTACTTCAGTTACACTCTGAACACATTTGAGGTGCTACATGAATTATGTTACTTGGGTTTCTTCAACCAGATCAGTTGTTTACTTCATAGCGAGCCCCGAGCTGGGAGTAGTCCTTTAGCTTGTCCTTGTCGAGCCGCGTGGGCACCTCCATGATGTCATGGATCTGCAGCTTGATGATCTTGGCCAGAGAGGTGAACATGCTTTCAGGGATGATCTGCAGCACCTAGAAACAAGAGAATATCACCAAAACTGAGCACCAACATTAATCAAACATATGTTTGATGCTTCTTTTTAAGACAGACGATTTGAGATTAGTCATTGGAAGCAGATGGTACAAGATGCTGTGTGAGGAAGCATGTGTACAGCGAGGGGAAGCAAATCCTCTGGCATAAAGAAACATGGCGAATAGCTGATGAAACCAGAAGGTAATAAGATCTTAAGGTACACATCCACTAAGTAGCTGTTTTAGGGGGAAAATTTCTGAACAGATGGTTGTAGAGACATTAATCACGACTGCAGCTGTCGCTGCACACTTATCCAATAATAATTTACAGCATGCAGAGCTAATTTGTTAAAGTTGTAAAACCACTTTAAAACCACAATGAATTATGAGTACTATAAGAAATAACTCAGAGTGTGTCTCCTTCAGCCATAGGGATACAAAGACGATGAGTAATATACTGTACCTTCCTGACATACGCTACCAACTCCCCCGAGTAGAACTGTGAAACACTCAGCAGGTCGGCACTGTTGGCCTGGTTGATGCGCAGTAGAGGAAGGTCCAACGCAGACGCCAGCTGCTCACACATGGTCAAAAGAAAGTCTTTAAATATTTCAGGAAACAATCCTCTGAGTCAAAGCAGATTTATGGGAATTATTCTGTGTCTTTAGTCCATTTGTAAATGTGTGTGTGTGTCACACTCGAACCGTCCTCACCTTCAGGAATGTAGCTCTCAGTTTAGTGACCATTGATGGATTGACTCTGATGCTCTCCTGCATGATGGATGTGAAGCTGCAGAGTAAGAAGTGAGGCAGTGAACAACAGGTGAGAACATCAGCAGCACTGCGGTCTTCTTCATAGTTTATATTAAGAGCTGAGAAGACTGTCTGAGGAATTTGTAATAAAATGCATGAACTACAGTTAAGGTGGAAAAAAAGTGCCAAAAGTCCCCCCTGACCAATGTAATATTCAACAGGACTGTGTAGCCCTTGTTTGATCAAGTATTAATGTCAGATTAATTCCCAGATATTCTACTGTCTTCTTTGCCATCAGCATTTTTATATTGCTTTAATGTTTACAAGAAAATAAGCACCTATCGATGATCTGCCATGCGTAGGACAGGTCCCCGATTATCTGCATGGTGATGAGGACTTCCTCTTTGATATTAATGGTGCGGATCATTTGGTGCAGGAACTTCCTGGTGTCAGCCAGGAACTGACACACCTGTAGGTTCGACTCCAGCTGGTGGAACTCCTGAACCTGAGGACCAGGAGAAAAGTGCTTTTAGAGCCACATTGAATAGGACAGAAAACAAACATTTGACATCTGTAAGTAAGGATTTTGGATCGACTAACAGATTTAAGAAACAACCCTCTGCTGCCATTAGTACAACTTTCTGCTTATGAGGGTAATTTGGTGCTGGCTGCAGAAAACTCTACTGATAAATTCATTTAATGTGAACGCATTTACAAACGGCTCAATAAATAAACATAACCCAGTTTTTACAATTTCTGTGAGAATCATGTTTGTTTCATCTCTTATGTTTCAGTAGACTGTCAGAGTAGAAGGAGGAAATGAGGCCATTACAATCCACTGAGCCAGCAGGACATTTCTATTCTGTTTTCTGATGTGTCTATAATTAAAGCAATTCAAAGCACTGGATTTTTTGCTTTGTTTTGCTACTGTGTGCAAACAGTGTTCTGTGATTCATGTTTCATCTACATGTAGAAATCTAGGGTACTCAATGCAGATCTCTGGAGCAGCAGAAAAGAATACACTTGTGAAAATATGGTTGTCAAATTTAAACTCTCCAGTCAAAACACCTGATTGAAACTATAGCCATTATCAGCATTTGAATGTGATTGCCTTGCTGACCTCAACAAGAGCCTGTATGAGCTGGACTGTCTTCCTCCCGGCCGCCGTGGAGTCCTCATAGTTCAGAGACTCGATCTGTTTGGAGATTTCTCTGAACCAGGCCTGTAAGTTCTCTGTGAGGAGTAAAATAGGTGACTTGAACAAGTGGAGAAAAATGTTATCAAAGTACTTTTCACAAGCAGCAGTTTAGAAAATGTGTCTCTGTTCGAGAGAGCTAAAGTCACAGTGACAGAAGTAAGTATGACTGATGTAAATTTAATCCGCCTCTCTCTGCTTGTGTGTCCTTGATGCCTTTTTCTCATTTTGTCTCCTTGTCTCTGCATTTTTCTCCAAACAGCTTCCAGCTTGAACTCATTTAAGCCTTTTTTGTTCCAACACTGAAATAATCCATTACATTCAAAGCATGAAGCGCCGCAGAGCAGAGGTTCCTGTAGTCAGTGCCACTCCTTTGCTGTGTGTGTAATCCTTCACCTTAACCACCCAAATAGTGTAACTCACCATTTTTCTCCACCCTCGTGAGAGGTTTGACGCCGGAGAAGACTTCGGCCAGCTCCGTCATCCTCTCTGATCCCTCCTTCTTATAGCTCTCCCATTTGATCTGCTTCTCTGAGAGCATCTGCTTGAACATCTGGAGGAGGGACAGCACAGATGCTTAATCAATGAGCAAGGATTAGTCAGATGAGATACGTAATGAGAGCATTAAATTTGTGTCCTCTGCTGGTGACAGACCGGCCATATGCTGTCTCACTGTATGCTAATGGATGACAAAGCGGACACACTGTGATAAATGCAGTAAGCCGAATCAGCACTTTGGAATGATTCCAGATTTAATATCAAACTTTCACTGACTTTTATTGCAGCAAGACTCTCACCTCTTTAAGAGTGAACTCAAACTGTGCAGTGTCGAGCAGGAGCTGGAACAAGATCTTGGACTTGTATTTGGAGTCACAGAGGACCTGTTCTTTGATCTGACGGAGTCGCTTGTTGTTTGGATCATAGGCTGGAAAAAATGAAAAAGTAAAAGACTAAACTAAAAATCCTTTTCATCAATATCAAATGAAAAAGATCATGAGCTTGTAAAAATGAATTATGAGACATTTTCAGCTCTCACTGATGGATGAAAGTTATATTCAGAGATACTGCAGTCTTACAAGAAAGATCAGCCGAATGGTCCTACCTGACTCTGCAGAGTGCAGCATCAGCCATCGGATAGCAACATTACAATCTCTCAGGTAGTTGAGCAGTTTGGGAATATTGTCCAGGATGATCTCCTCCCTCAGGAAACCTTCTTTCAGCAGCTGCTGCACCTGAGGCCTCAGGCTCTCCATGCTGGCTGCATACCGAGTAGCCTAAACACAAGTGATGGGGGCGACGGCCGTTTGGAAATATGGTTAAAAGTATTCCCCATCTTGGGCGATGAATTATTTATTTATTCACTCTCACTAGTAACTACAAGGAAGCATGGCAAAGTCAGCAGACGCAGCATTAAATAAGAACCCCCCCACCCTCCCTCCTTCTATCAGAGTGCTGTTCTTAAAGACTGACACTCTGCATTGTTCGTCCACGTACTTCAGCTTCCCTCTAACTTTTCAGGGGAAGTTTTAAAAGGTCTTTCTAAAGTCCCCACTTTGATGAATCCCCTTGAGTGTGAATTTAGATTCTGCGCAGTCAGACTGGATCACTTCCAAATTCTGCAGACACAGTTATCAGCACCTGCATACAATAGAGTGCCACACTGACAGACTGTAAATCGACACAGCTAAAGGTTGTGTGACATTGAAGCCAATCCAGAACTTTCCATACCTGCTCTTTGATGTTTGCAGAGTCCAGGGTGTAGTTGAGAGCAGTTTTGGCAGCTTTGTAAGGTTCCCAGGCCTCCACTAAATTCACTGTGATCCCCATGTAGATACTGATAACCTGCAGGTGAAACAAACACACATTCAGGACAACATTCACTTTAAAAATGCTTTTATTCACATCTTTTCTACAAACATGTCACAGTCAAGGTAGATTAAGTCTGCAGGACGTCCACTGAAGAGTGCTACCATGAAGAAATGCCTTACCCAGTTATCAGGGAAGTACTTGTCCACTATCTCTCTCATCTTTGCCTGCTGAGTCTGCAGTATAGAGGGGCTGAAGTAGAGGCAAACATACAGCATGGCTGCCTGGTTCGCTAGTGCTGTGCTACGATGCTCAGGTAGAGGATATGCAGACACCTGACGGACAGGAGGAGACATACAGTTTTAAATCCAGCCTTTGAATTGCAATCAATACCCACTTAAAATGAAACATTTGCATAAAATCTAAAACATAACTCTGATCAGAAGAGACAACATGTGTAATTTGTTTTTGGTAAAATTATAAATGTTTGAGCAAATGTTTCTCACCTGATTGTAAATGTCATCTGAGCGCAGCCTCCCAATTACCATGCTGATAAAAGTGGAGCTGATGGGAACTCTACTGAAGTAGCTCTCTGGGTAGTTGGCCGGCCTTTTGGCTCCCGGTTGACTGGAGTAGCCGGTGCTGCGCAGGAGTTTGCAAATGTCATCCAGGTTGGAGTCAGCAGAGGAACGGGCAGCACTGAGGAAAAGGTGAAGCAAAAAAATACATGCACATCAAATCACATTTCATGCATATTCACAAAAACATATATAACCTAAAGGCAGGCAGAGACAGAATCACACAAACTAGAGTTTCACTCAATATTTAAAAAATGCAGTCATGTAAAATGACTTAACTTTGCTTTTTACAAACATCAACATTCGCTGATAATTAACTGAGCACAACATGCCGAAGAGTCAGCAGGAACATGCTGGATGTGTGTGTTTGATTTGTGTGGGTGGATGTGTGTATCACAAGCTCACCTGTATCTATAGTAGGAAACAAGCATCCTCTCTCTGACCTCTCCATCAATTTTGTGGTCAATAACCAGCAACATGACTCCGTAGAGATACAGAGCTTCACACTGCAGGGCAAAGAAAACTATTTCATCCGTGTGTTCTTGTTACATTTCTAACATGTGCGTTTGATCAGAAATCAATCTGTGAAGACATTCAGTCCAAATAATATTTACATAATTATATAAAACTATCAAATCTGTCATGAACTCATCACAAACACTTATTTAAAATATCTGATGACAGCTTGTTTTCATTGTTGTTACAAAATTAAACCCGATTTGCATTTGTGTGACTTACTAAAAGCTGTTTTCCATCCTCATTTAGCAGCACGGTCTCAAGGGTCTGCTGAATATAAACACCCTCATGTAGGTCATCCAAATATCTGCAGGAGAGAAAAATAGTATGACAACATTTTTCAAAGTAGTCCTTAATATGTTGTGTAATTTAAGGAGGACAAAAGAGGAGGAGTATGAATCAAGATCAGAGCTATGTTTATGTTTTTCAGTTTCAATGTCCTAAATCATGTCTCAGTATTTGAACTGGATCAAATGAAAGTGAGATAAAAATAAAGCCTTAGTACACCCAGTCTCCTCTTACCTGTTTAGATCCACTATGTATTTGTGGGCACTCTCAAAAGCCAGATAGAACCGGGACAGAATCTCTATGTTGTTTTCTCTAAACTCTTCATCCAAGTCTTGCAGCTCAGGTTTGTTCTCCAGCTTTGCCTCGTAATATTCTGGACCCTGGGGAGAATGTTTTTCATCAACACCCATATCTTTAAGAGAATGTACACACAGCTTTAAAGAAAGTGGACGTGGTAATACAGCTGTTCCAATACACATGGGATGACTGTCAAATGTTTATGTCTATGTTTTGAACAGAAAAATATTTAAAGCAAACACTGATGCAGCTATAACAGAAGAAACTATACTACTCCCACCTCCTAGTACTTTCAACTTAAAAAAACAACAACACTCAAAAGCAGTTTCCCCTGTTCCCCCTGCACATGTATGTTAACCTGTGTGAGCTAGGATGACAGGACCAGATGGAATCCTTACCTTAAAGTAGCTGAAGTCACAGATGATGTCTCCATATTTCTGCTGGTCGCTTTTGTCTCTGAGCCTGAAAACTCCAGGGATGAAATCGGAGAGACGCAAGAGCTCTGCAATGATGGCATTTCCTCTAGAAACTATCCTGAGGATGGCCTGACCGCACAGGTTGTTCTCAGCCAGGAAGTCCACCATGACAGCTTGAGGAGGAGGTGGAGGACGATGCTCAAAATGACCAAAGCCTGACCCTGTGTGAGCGCAGTACACAGACTTCTGGGATACTTCACCTGAAAGAAAAGCGAGACAGTTAAATATAGAAGAAGTTTTTTTAAGCTAATTTCTGCCCTACTGCTCTGCCATCTTGGCCCAGTTTTTCAGAAACTTTAATCTGGATCAGAATGATCTGGATAGGATTCAGTTTCAAAATTGGGTATTTCAAAAGCAGAGATGGGATCCTGCAAAAGTGGGATCCAGATTTGGTAATCCAATACTGCCCAGAATCCAGATCAAATGTTGATTTTGGGTATTTCAAAACTCTAAGGTGGAGATTAGGATAGGTTTGATGCTAAAAATCTGGATTACCCTGATCCCACTGAAAAGGTGGATTCAGGGTGGATTCAAGGTGGATGTAGAGACATGTAGGACACATGACACATATTCAATCATTCTTTTATTCAATGCTTGCCTAGTAAAGCAACACAGACCATACCAAAACAATATCCATTCTAAATTAAATAATTAAACATGAAATATTTTTAACTAGAATTTGAAAAACTAGATGCAAAAACAATAATTTGACATTTCTTCCTCAGAAATGGTAATGCCAGCATCTTTCAGCCTCTCATCAAAGAGGCAAATACAAAGCTAAGTCAGTTTCATCTGCTCCTCAACTACAGTGATCTGTTTCTCTACCCTCTCAGTTTCTTTCCTCACCAGATCCCAATAGCCACCTTGACTCTTGGGGTCTTTTACCGGAGGTCGCCTCCTAGGGGGCGGTTCTACCCCTGAAGAGTGGGGGTTCTCTTGCTGTTGTTTGTCAGTGATCGGGGCATTAAAAGCATTAGTATGCTGACATAAAAGTATTTTGTTTGACTTTATTTTTTTCATCCCAATGAGACATTTAATATACATACCATGTTAATAAAATGTATTACTTTGACCAACAGATGCTGGCCTATTCAAAGACTGCAAATCTAGATTCTGTAATCCTGATCTTGTGGTATCTGGATCAGAATGATCCTATCTGAAAAGCCTTTGAAAAAGCAGGACAAAACCTACAAGATCACTTTTATCTGGGATAGCAAAAAAGGGACTACAAAATCTGGATTATTTTGATCCAGATTAAAGTTTTTGATAAACTGGGCCCTTGTGATTAGTTGTCATCACCCACAGTGGTTCTTGAGAAGAAGAGACATCCAGCATCCTCAAAATGGCTTTAGAGAGTTGCTCATTACAGCACCATTACATGTGCATAGGTAATATATAGTATAATCACAGTGCTATGTGTAATTTTGAAAGTTTTTGCACGTTTGACTTAATTTCCCAGCAATGAAATGCCTGGTAAACCATTAATTTAAAGTAATCACTGTTTGTTCCATATCTTTCAGGTACAACACATCTGTGACAAATTCTTTCAAAGAGACATTAATAACGTATGAATCATTTGTATATTGTAATAGAATAGTTCTTCTCTGTCTCTTAATAGCAGGATGTGAAACCTGTAGTTATTACATGGTCATGAGATTACAAACTCTCCCTAACGTTAGCACGTAGCCTGTTAGCTCCTCTCCAAAGCCATAAAGCTTTAGAGGACAACACGCGCACAACACATCATTACAAACTACATTTATTAAGTCAAACTTAAAAGGATTGATCATTTGAATGTCTGGGATCATTTGATTCAAAGACAGTAGGAGATACTTGCCTCTTTGCTTGAGTCCCCTCTTCCCTGTTTACTTCCTCATGACCGACCACATGACTCTGCAGCGGGGTGCGTTTGATTCTGCACACTCAGCGCGCCGGAGGAGGGCGGTGACAACAATACCGCTCAAGGTTTGCCTCCCACCACGAAAAATAAAATGCACATATTGAAGAATTCGCTGTTAATGAATTACATGGATGAAACCTGCTGCAATGCAAATCAAATAATTTGATTATTGCGTAAAGAATCACCTACAGAATTCTCCCTTTAACGACACGCCATGGTCCTAAAACTCAGTCCATTTGTCTCTAGATGGCGACAAAGATCTACTGTCCCTCAGTTTAACTCCCTCACTCACTGTTGCGCCCCTAGTTACACTGTTAGCAGATTTCTGGCTCCACTGGGATGTAGTAATTTGCAGGGATGGAGTCGTGAGAATAAGCCTGAACCGAAACTAAACAAACACGACGAGAAAAATCTGAATAATTAGGGCAAGGCAAGGCAACTTTATTTGTATAGCGCATTTCATACAAGAGGGCAACTCAATGTGCTTTACATTAAAACATTAAAAGCATTGGAAACATGCAGACAAGCATAAAAGAGCACAATTAAAATGAAACAGAAATAAAAGGAACTTTAGAAATATATTAAAAGTAAATTTAAAATTTGCATTTAAAGTGAGTTAAAATAAGATAAGATAGGAAGGCAGTGGTAAATAAAAAAGTCTTAGTCTTTAATTTAAAAGAGGTGAGAGTTGGAGCGGACCTACAGCTTTCAGGGAGTGTGTTCCAGATATGTGGTGCATAATGACTAAACGCTGCTTCACCATGTTTCGTTCTGACTCTAGGGACTGAAAGCAGACCAGTACCTGATGACCTCAGAGGTCCAGATGGTTCACACAGTAGCAGCAGATCAGCAATGTATTTTGGGCCTAAACCATTCAGGGCCATCAGCAGGATTTTAAAGTCTATTCTCTAACCCAAAGCCAAGATAGAGAATGTATTTTATGAGGGTTATGTGGATCAGACAATTACTTTCAAGTAAACCAACTAATTAATTATAATCTATAGAATGAAAATTAGTTAAATTGGACAACTGAACCTTTCAAGTACTGGATTTCCCTCCACTCAGTGTGTCTTTACAGCTGAATTAGCAGCATCATGCATGACCAACATGTGGTCAACATGCATGAATAGGCATAAGCACTCATCTTTCCTTCAAATTCTGATTGAATTGGACTTTTATTACCAATAAGTCTCACACACTGGCAGGCACTTCCTTTAGGCAGTGTGAGCTCGAGGTTAATATCAGTCATATGGAGAGAGCTGTTTGTTTGACCTTTCACCTTTCTGTTGGACAGAGAGGGGTATCATCCCAGTTGCTGTCTGCGTGTGCCAGAGTGGACCGTCTATCCTTGTTATTCATCATTAAATCTATTGTGAAGCTTTTAACATACCTTTGCGTCATCTTTATAATTGCATTTTTCTTTGATATGTAAATGAGTCTCAGCTTCAGGGTATTATCTTCTGAGCGCTTACTATTTTCATTAAAGAGCTTTGATTGACAGGCAGCTGAGTGACAGGGGGTGTGACATATGGCAAGGTGAGCTCTGTTTAACGTCGTGAGTAACGTGCTTCTTATCTTGCTTAGTGAGGACAAGGGAAAAAGACAGACAGGTGCAATTTGGATTCATAGCTCACCTCCTCATTGACCCGGCTGTCCACAAACTACACACAGTGTCCCTGCGGCCACTGGATTTATTACCCGTTTACCATCACACCAAGGTCACATTCTCAGCAGCACCTGGGTCAGCTGTATGGGCTTACTGGGAAGCATCATGAAAGGTTTCACTAATGAGGTCTCTTACTACACACCGTCTTTATTAACCTCCTGGCGCCTTGAGGGCTTTCTCTTCTTGTTATCGAGATTGCTCTTTGTAGAATCTCTTCTGAGAATTGCTTTTATTTTGAAGAACTGGATTGCTTGTAATAAATCAAATGCATATGCTGGTAAAGGACTCTGTACTGCTACAGCAAAATCTTATCACACTGAATATTATTCAAATCACAACTCATATTGTTAATTCATTTAGCTATTGACCTAAGAGCGACTAATTGACCCTCATGTTTCTGCCCATTAAGAGCATTGATGGATCTCAGTACTCACTCCTCGAGTAGCCTGGCGGCCATTGACTGTTGGGTCAGGTAATTATCATTTGTCAGTGAAACCCTTGAATTGGCTGACAAATGATGATTGCTTCTCTCTCTGTGAGATACTTTATGTTCTAACGAGCTAACAAAATAAAAGACTTTGGGCACCATTTTCAAGAAAGAGTGACTTAGAGATTTATAAACTGGAGGTGAATATCAGCACTAAGCAGCTTTTTTTTCAGCTCTGCATGCTCATGGATGCAGAAGGTGGTCTAAATGCACAAATGCAAGGATTTTTCATGTATGTATGTGTACCAAAGTGCATTAGCATATATACACGTGCATGTGTACCCTGAGGGCCTGTATGCCCTTTATTAACAGCAACTTGACTCTATTCAGCTTTGCCAGTGATTAAACCTTTTCATGGCGGGAACTTTCACACCACCGTGAACTGTGTGAGGTGATTAAAGGATGCTCAATTTGTAGTCCGGTCCCACTGCTATTCTTCCTCATTGATCTTTTCCAGGCCCTTGAAGTGAGAGCAGCACGCAGCAGGCTCCTCTCATTGGAATGAGACAGGAAACATACCCTGCTCCAGTGTCTCTGCTCTACTGTCAACAAGTATCTCCGAGACATGTATCAAATCTAATTACAGCTGAAATTAGCTGCCATGTATGGCTGCTATTTGATAAACGTTTATGTAATTAATTTTGCTGTTTTTTTATATTGTTATATGGATTTAATTAAGTTCTTTTATGTTGAACAGTGTCATGAATATATATCAAGCAAAGATCCATAAATTACATGAGCTCAGACTGCTGATCCTTATATTATATGACACTCAACACAAGAAGATCAATTTTCATTCAATTATATTTAATGTACCCTGTGGGATGGAGAATTCATAGATTTTCATTGTTTTGTCACATTAAATAATTGTTTCTATCTAGTTCAATTACACAGGTACAATACACTCTAATGTTCCTGTATCTAACCCCTCTCAGGTAAATGTGTTACTTTGTTCCTCATGAATTAGACTGACTGAAATTGACTCCACAGAAGAATGTGTCTTACTTTCCATTACCCCCAGGAGCACACAGCTGAAACCCAGATACAAACACTTTCACACACAGTGGGGAGATGGGAAAAGGTTGAGAGAAAGGTTATTACATCACCAGTCCCACATGCCAAAACACTTCCACATGGAGTTTAGAGGTTAACAAGTAGTTTGAAGACAAACAGCAAAGGCTGATTGTGGTAATGTTCTAATATCAGATGTGATCAAGGGGCAGATGTTACCTTTATTGCAAGTCATTACTGCTGTCATACTTATTAGCATACAAATCGCTTTTGGGCCTATAGAGACCTAAAAGTTATTGCATGTGTAATTGAACCTGATCTCTGTTCTGTGATTGAGATGTTCACACAAGGGTTAAGCGTAGTGTGCATGCACACAAACTGCCTACGCACACAGACAAGCTTTCCTCTGTTCTTCTCCTTTAGTCCCTTTGTCCTTTTTCTCTATTTTGGTCTAATATTGAATTCAAATAGAGCGAGGACAGAAGAAGGGGCAGAAAATAGAAAAAAGGAATATGATGCAAATCATGTCTGCTAAGGGATCATTATCCTGTCATTAAAACATCAAACCCCTGCAGATGTTTCTGAGAGTCTCAAATATGAAAAAAACATAGCAAAATATAACCAACTAAAAATGTTCACTATCTGACAACATTTAACATGAATAATGATGACTGATTAATAGGTGTCATCTAAATTGGATTCTTAAATTGAACTTCCTATTGACAGTGTCATTGTGTTGTATTGTGTTCCTTTGCTGTGTCTGACCATGTTTGGGTTTTGTTCTGTTGCCGGTCCTGCTTTTTTATTTTTTGTCAAACCACTTTCAAAACACTTATTTAAAGGTGTTGTTTAAGAAGGGGTTATTTTTTTTTAAGTTACAATAAAACAACCATTAAATGCAGGCCTAATAACCTATATTCAAACAAATCAAATGTAAATGAAAAAGCCTTTTACACACATTCAGTAACAGTTTTAGATGCATACGTCTCTGCTTTTGTTTCATTACCAAAAATGTTCAAAAAATTTGAGTGTTTTATAGATCATGGTAATTCACTCTGAATTTTAACAGGGTCATGGGAGCTCTTAGTTTCTGCCACTCAAATTTATGTGACAGGTCCTTATGACTGAAGCACTTTGCAGAAATGATTGCTGGGAGCCAGAGTAGACTTTTACAACCTAATGGAGTCAACCTTTCGCTGTGGCCTCATTTTCTTTTTGCAGATTTGTTGTAATGGCATTCAAAATGAAGTAATAAGTAATTCATATGACCCCTGAGATACTTTTTTGTATTGCTATTCAAGCCACAGTTCTCTGGGTATGGAAATGTGGGTCTCTATCTGTTGTCCTATCAGCTGACCAGACCCTCACTTTGGACAAAACCATAACATCTCAGCAGCTGTTTGGAAAAAACAGGATAATACAGACCTTCGTGGTCTCAAAGGATACATCCTAATATTGTCCCATGGACAGCACATAAAACTCAAACAAAGCAAAGGTTAATTTCATCTAGTGACACTTAGAAATAATTTCCTTTTCTAAAAAAGTAAATGCAGTTGCTGGAATTGTCAAAAGTTGGTTGGAAAACAACGTGTCTAAATGAATATGTTCCTGTGCTGACATTGACACTGAACTCAAAGAGCAATGTGACAATGGCTTTAGCCCTGCATCAAAGATAGTCTAGCTTTAGACCTTATTATGGACAGACATACAGGAGGTTAAAGGTTTCAGCTATTCACCTATGAGCTCAGTGAATGAGTGATAAATAAAATCTTTTGTTGACAGTTTTCTATATTTTGAGCCATCCTGTTCTAACCTGAATGTCTTTGAATTTCCTATACTGTGACACCTTTTACCTTCTTATTAACTTTATAAAGACTTGACATCATAAGGTTTACTCCTACTCAAAGCACATTTAATTTATCTGAAGTAATCAAATTACTGATTAACAGAAATCTGCTCCTAGGGGAGCTGATTTAGCACAGCTGTTAGATTGCAAGTCCTGTGTACAGCGGTCATAGTCCTCTGTAAACCATATAGTAAGCGGGCAGCAAATCAAACCTTATTGCATGTCTTTCCACACTCTCTCCTGTGGTTTTCTACCCTGCCCACTGTTCCTACTCTTTCTTTGACTGTCTTTGAAATCATTGAAAGGCATACCAGTATATCAATGCAGAATTGTTGTGAGATTATATTTGATACCACTATTATGTCCTTCAGTCAGCTAAGTAGCTACTGCTAAACGTTGGGTAGTTTAACCCTTACACTACAAAGAGGGGTACACTGTAGCCTGGCTCTCACAAAAGATGAATCTCTTAAGCTTGCTTAAAATCAAATATATCTAGTCAGTTGAAACCATACTAAACCAAAATTATTAAAATTGAAAATAATAGTCTATGAGGGTTATATTATAGACTAAGCTAACTGGCTAAGCTAATCTAACAACCTGTTGGCAATAGTGACATATTGAACGCACAGAAATGAGAGTGATATTAATGTTTTCATCTAATTTTAAGATAGCAAAAAGAGACTTACCAAATATCAAACTATTTCTTTCTAATTCCGTCTGAGTTTTCTCCAGACCACATAGAAGGTGCCAGATATTCAGGGTATCAAGTGGCCCTCTACTTAAATCTGTGGGGATAATCCCACTGGCCTCTTCACATCAAGCCGTTGGCACTTCCATTTGTCACAGGAACCCTTCATTTCACTGTTCGCCCTGCACACTCAGATGTGATTTGTGCATTTCAGCATCAGTACCGGTGGATGAGGCACATCACCAAGGCCGTCAGTCTCAGCCAGAAGGGGACATTAAATTATAATATCCAAGGCTGTACATGAAAGAGGCACATGCACAATTACTTAAATGTAAGTGCTTCTGCATGTGGTGAGTCATGCCCTCCACTCTTGGAAATGCTCTGGTTTCATAAGATTGTGAAAAGTTTGATACAAAAAAAATCTGCTCTTTATTACACTTAATAACAAAAAATGAATTAATGACCTAAAGCTGAACTCAGAAAGAAATACTGAATCTCCATTTACCTGTCCGTTGCTTGGCTGACTAGCAGGCTGGCTGGGAAGAGTATGTTGACCTGGGTGAATCCAAATTGGATATTGGCATGGTTGCGTGTTTTACACGATGGGAGTGCTGCTCCCGCTCAGTCACCCTGCTGCTGTAAATCTGGCCAGTGTTCAGCTTAGCAAACACAATGCAACAGCAGGAAGACAGCATCTCCACATACTCATTAAGCTGCAGATAATAGCAAGACAGAAGCAGGGTCTGACAGGTGTTTTTATGTATGTGTCGGTATGTTTATACTGAATCATACTGTCTATATTTATGTTGATTTGTCTTTATAATCTGTTGTAACATTACTTTTTGAAGTGATGCATCCAAATTAGCCAACAGGAAGGCCAATTATAAATTTGCATCTTTAAGCTGGGGGACTGTCGTATCCGCACGGATGGACCACTTTAAAAAGCTTGTATACAAATTCAGTGACATATAAACAATGCACATCTGATCTTTGTAGTGGCACAAACAAAGCAACATCCATGGATTCACATCGGTAACCCACCTCGTAAATTACTTCAAGGGATGAAAGAGAGCAGAGATGGAAAGAATGCCAGAGAGCAGCAGAGGGGAGGATGCAGTGAGTAAGAGGGAGGAGAGGGGTGGATGAGACAGAAAGAGGAGAGACAAAGAGAAAGGGAGGCAGAGAATGAGGAGGTGGCTGTCGATCCCTCCCTGTCTTTGATCAGTGGTCCATGGGGAACGGAGGCCATGCAGATAGCTGGTCCACAGCTCCTGAGGAACGCAGCTTCACATTCCTTCTTGCTCTTTCCCCGCTTCTGAAAAATCACTCATAGTCTTTCAGAGCACAGCAGCTGTGAAAACACATCATGGCTTACTACATGCCAGAAAAGACCTGCTGGCTAATGCACTGTAGTGCCATTGTCCTGCTGGTCCTCATTCATCAGTGCAACTCCTCTCAGGGCAAACTTGACTTTATTTTTTCCTAATGGTTTTCACATATTTAGTTTTTATTAAGGCTGAAACTTTTTTATGTCTCTTGTTTGATAACTGTCCCAATAGAGGGGTCAAAGGTCATGTTCATATACACAGCTGGTGTTCATGTCAAGGCATTTAAGCAGGACAAATGCATGAAGTTTAAGAAAATTATTGCCAAGTAAAGGGGACCAAAAGGTCTCACAATCCAATGCCCAACATGAGGTCATCTTACATTTTGATATTTCCAAAAGCATCGCCCCTCTTTCACCAGCAAAACACTGGACATTTTTACAAACTGTCTTTCGAGTCTGGTCTTGGTTCATTACCCCCCTGCCCTATGGTGGTATATGTTAAAAATATCAACATAAACTCTTAAGTTAGTCTATAAATTCCCCATATTTATAAAACCTGCACATTATTTTGCAGAGATGTGACAGGTGTGTTTGTTGAGTATCCTCGGTACTTACATTATTATTCATTCTGGTGCTCAAATGTCACAAAATTGTTCTATAATTGTCCAACAGGGATTTCATTTGAGCTCAAATCATTGGATAAAGAATGTTTTGATTTATTTTAGAGTTCATAGGAATCTTCAGTTAACTTTTACAGTCAATTTTAATCCGTCTTTCACAAGAAGTTCTCTAATTGTTTCTAAAAGTGTAAATTGGACATTTCTATTCAATCCAACATGCTTAGCTGGTAAGAATGTTACAAAAGACTGTGTTGCAAAAGGGTGCATGTGTTTTAGTGTGTGAGTGGTGTATGTAGCTCATACATACATTAAAGACCTTCATTCCCTTCATGACCCTTCAAGCACCGACATGATATTCAGCAAATCATTAGGAGCGATGCACCTTTGGTGCTTGGATGATTTCAAGTAGGCATCCTTCATCCTCTGTGTTCCGTTGATTAGGTGGGTTCAGTGGTGGATTTTGCTTCACAGCACCACCCCTCCCATCTGTTTTTCTGATCTCTTGATGTAATGTTCTTGGAGTCCAGGTCAGGTCTTTGCACATAAACCAAATCCCCTTGCTGCTGCTTCCAGCTGCCTCTGAGACTGATCTGATGGGTTGCCTCAGGGCCTGTCAATTCAGTCCTAACTCCTCAAGCAGCCTGATGGTAGAGGCAGCCACAGAATCTCTGCTTCCCTCTTCAACTCTGCAGATTTTGTTTTGTCAGCCTTTTTTATCCTGTACTTCTAGCTCTGCATAGAGAAGGGCACCAAAATACCAAATATGGCCTGAGGTTGGTGAAAGCACTCTCAGAGGTAAAGACTAATTGTTGGCTGGTAACCACCAACATCTTCCAGTGTCAGATAATGCATAACTGTCTGGTTCAGAAGGATGTGTTGACCTTTTCTAACCTTCTTGGACAAATGAAAATACCCTCTGGTGATTGGTTGTTCTTAGCTTCCAGAAACTGGTCACCCTTTAGTTGTTTCAAAAGCCTATTAAGGGCCTGATTGTACCTCAAGGTGTTGCAGCCTTAAGTGAGGCTGTGCTTAAGACCTGTCTCAATGTGTCAGATAATCGCTTGAGAGCACAGGTTGGATGCCCTTCAAATCACAGATGGAGAATCTTATGGAATAGTACATAATTATATGTTGTTCAGATGTTGAAACTGTGTGTCTTAACTTTTGCTTCAAGTTATCTTTCAGGATACAAGAAAATAAAATCAATACATTTCATTGACAAAAACCTATTAATAAGTATATAGACTAATGTAATCATAAATGTGATTAAGAAATTACTTGAAAATCAATTAGTAATGTTATAGCCTATATTTATCAGGTGTGATTGATATAGTAATATTAGCTAAATTGACCGGTCTGCATAGATGGCATACATAAATAAATGACAATAAACAATTAAGGGCTCTTTGATGGAATCTGTAATTAAAACAATTGTAAATATAAATTAACAATGATTATTTACAATGATATTGAGTCAGTTCAGTGACATTTAGAAGAAAAACCATTTATAATACTGCCTGTAATTACTGCTATTTAATCCGTCTGTAACATTTGTATTTATCTAAATTCCATTTGTAACACTGTTTATATCTAAATTGTCTTCTTTATTTTATCTATCTTTATTTAAATTATTTTAATTTTACTTAGAGTTAGAGTTAGAGCAGCAAACAAGAAGGTGTACAGTACAAGAATATATAAATATATAAAAAAGTACATGAGAGACGATAGCTTATTATTTTAAAATGATCATTTATGAGCAATGTCTAAACATATCTTGCTAGTAATTTTTCTTGTCCATATTTTTTTCAGGGTTGAAAAAAATATTTAAAATCATTTATAACAGGGGTTCCCAAACTTTTCAGCCCGCGACCCCCAAAATATAGGTGCTAAAGACTTGCGACCCCCACTGTCCCTCAAATTGATTTAATGTGTCTTCATTTGGCTGGTCTGCAGAAAATAAGCCTACCTATATGAGCATGTGGCTGTGTTTCCTGTGCCTTTATGACTAAACCTACTGCTACTGATGCTTTAGATAATTAACTGTTTACTAACCCTAAACTTAGGAGTCATCTGGCAAAAAGAAAGGCAGACAACTCATCACATTTTCTAGTTTCACGGTTTTATTTCAAGGTTAGCTACTGTTCTTATCTATATTTTTGACTATAAATGATAAAAATGTACTTTTTTAGGTAACTTTTGTCATTCAACATTTTTTATTGCATATTTTCAGTATTTTTTTGTTGACTACAAGTTAACTAATTTTATAAAACCAACAAAGGGAAGAAAAAAAAGAAATACAAAAAATAATAATAAAAATAAAGAAATAATAAAAAATTAACAGTACAAACAAAAAGGAAGATAAACTTAAGAAAACAAAATAAATAAAACAAAAAAAATACATATTTTTTAATAACTTGAAAAAAAAAATTCTGGAAGACATCTCACGACCCCTCATTTGTGTCTCACGAACCCCTAGGGGGTCCCAACCCACACTTTGGGAACCCATGATCTAGTCAGTGATTTAAGACTGTGCTGTGCCTTCTATATAAGTCTGTAGGAATGTGTTGATGGGGTGGAAAGTTGTTAAAGGATGGATGTGTTCATTTTGTGTGTGGGGGGAAAATGTCAAATCTATGTAATATGTGATTGAGATGAAGATGTGATGCTTTATTGTTAATACAAATATTCTAAAAAATCAAAACAAAAACAAAACAAAAAAAACAAGCAAAGAAGAATACTTCCCTTGTCCTCATAGGGACAGATTTGTTGCAAGATGCAAACCTCAGACCAGCTCAGGGAATCTGTGGTAAATCAGTGTAGGGACTGCCTTCCTCCTCGGTTCCTTTATTTCTGGATGTGTATAGGTGCACTGGAAGCCCCGCCCCCTCCGATGTGACGCTGACCAATGGTGAGGCCGCGTGCTCCTGGGAGGGAGGGACGTCACATCATCATAGCAGCCGTGGTGGAGGGACTGACTGCCGAGCTGCTCCTCTGCTCTGACTCTCTACAGCAGCAGCACCTCTTGTTTTTGTGTTATTGTGTGAGACACCACTTTGACGCTTTACACGACTGAAGAAACACAACCATGGTGTCGTAGTGGGCTTCCTGAGGAGAAAGATGGATAAGTTTTTCGTCTGAAAGGATGTGTTTTTGAGGAGAAGAGGGAAACTGCCGGTTTGCTGTCTTCTTCACTCCCAGCGTTCAAGAAGCTAACAAGCTAACTGGGATGTTTTCACAAACCAGCCAGGCTGTTAGCCTGCTAGCTAGCTGAACCAGATGAAGACATTCGCTGTTTATATTCAGCAAACTGTTGAAATGCTTATTCCATCCGTCTTTACATAAAGCGAAATAACTGAGGGAGCATTTCAAAGCTGGTATGTTGGATGTTTCAGACTCCAGTGTCCTCTTTGTTGTTCATTTTAGATAGGGACAATAGTAAACTGCAACAAGTCTGGCACACTAATGCTTTAACGAGACACAAGTTTGTTCTCATTTAGTGCAGTGTTGATATTATTTACCTATCTTTCTTGTTGGCTAAACACGACCTCTCTGTGGTAGAAATGATAGTTTTAAGTATAGTCCACGTAATGTTATACATGGGGAAGTGGGGTCCGACTTTAGTAGGTGGACCGGGTCACTCTGTTGTATAGGAGAAACTGATGCCAGCTAGTCGATTCAACTATTGACGAGGAGACGAGGTGGATGAACATTATAAGTCGCCCACATGCTTTGGATCAGTTCCCGGACTTGTGAAAGGCATCTGAAGCAGAAGGTGGGAGACGTGAGCGCACAGCAGCCTGGGGGAAGATGGCGGAGCGATCCCGCAGGAGGTGGTGAAACTAAAACTTGGGCTCTTCTTGGATTTATCGCCAGACATCTTATCCCAGATCTTAGGACACATGCAGGCCAAAAAACGGTACTTAACCCTGTTCTCCGCCGGCGCGTGTCTCATCCTGTTGTTTTGTTTTGGGGGGATACAAGTCCCGCTGTCCAGACGGGGTCCCAGCCGGCGTGATGAGCGCAGCCTCTCAGGGGCGCGGTGGCGTCGCTTCCCGGGGTCCATGCAGCCCTACAGCTCCTGGGAGAGAGAACACAGCGACGACCACAATGAGCACATATCTCCCAGGCAGAAGAGGGACGCCAACTCAGGTGTTTACACTGGAAAACGCTGCAGGATGGACTCCTGCTTTGACTTCTCCATGTGTGAAAGGAATGGATTTAAAGTGTATGTTTACCCCCCGCAGAAGGGGGAGAAGATGTCAGAGAGTTATCAGAACATCTTGTCTTCTATTGAAGGATCTAGGTTTTACACACCTGATCCAGGACAGGCATGCCTATTTGTCCTGAGTTTGGACACTCTGGACAGGGACCAGCTTTCACCCCAATATGTGCACAACTTGAAAGCAAAGATCCAAAGCCTCCCTCTTTGGAATGGGGGCAGAAACCACATCATTTTCAACTTATACTCTGGCACCTGGCCAGACTACACAGAGGACCTTGGTTTTGACATCGGCCTTGCCATGTTGGCTAAGGCAAGCATCAGCACAGAAAACTTTAGACCAAACTTTGACGTTTCTATCCCACTTTTCTCTAAAGAACACCCAAGGACAGGAGGGGAGAGGGGCTACCTGAAACATAACACTATTCCCCCTTATAGGAAGTACATGCTGGTTTTTAAGGGGAAGCGGTACCTAACAGGAATAGGCTCTGACACTAGGAACGCTCTTTATCATGTTCATAACTCAGAGGATGTGGTCCTCCTCACCACCTGCAAGCATGGGAAGGACTGGCAGAGGCACAAGGATGCACGCTGTGACAAAGACAACACAGAATATGACAAGTAAGTACTATGTTGTTGACTTTACTTTATACTGCTGCTGCCGTGTCTGCGTTTGTTTCTCTTCCTCTATCCTGTTTGGTGTATCTTGTCATAATTTCTTCAGAATGGTTTTATGTTATCTTAAACTGGAGCTCACCATCTCTGAGGTAAGTGTTGCTGTCTTGAACATTTTCACAAAAGACCTCAATTGTTCCTGGCCCTTCTCATCAGGGGAGATTGTAGCTAACTCATGCTGGAACCAAACGCAGGGAGTGTCTGTTTAAGTCCATTCGTGTTACATTCTTTCACAGCACTGGTGCATTTATGAGAGTTTTCACATCATGTAGCTTTGCACATTACTTCAGATGAGAGTTTTCACATCATGTAGCTTTGCACATAACTTCAGACAGGAACGTGTAGTTTGGGATGCCATAAAGATATTTTCTTGTACTTCTTCCCAGAGTTGATGCAGAATGATGAGACAATCTCTAAATGCAAAATATTCTGGGTGCCGTCTGTCTGGATCCTCTTTTCCCTGATTAAATTTAATCCATTCTGCTCATCTGATTTATTCAATAGCAGAATAAATGTCCTAGTGGGCAATGGCGATTTGACTTTTAAATGTTCCTCATATCATATGACTTTATTTAACAAATTAAATATCATGAGGCAGATAAGTAGATTTGCTTTAATGTCAGCCACAAGAGTGACTGTTTTATTATTATAATTCAATTGATATCCCCATCTGTCCATATAGCAGGCTGTTCAGCAGTGCATTCATCTGCTTCTCTTGCTCTGAACGTCGCTGCCTATCTGCTCATCATTGTATTTTGAAACCTGATCCCCTTTGACTAAAATTGTCAATAGTATAGAATAACACACAGACCTAGATTCCAGTTAACATGATGCACATAGATTACCATTTTATGTGAGTATTGATGGACACATGGTCAAATCTTTAAACCCCCATAATTCCGAGCATGTATCAGCCCCCATCCTTGAAGAAGACTATCGCACACTGTCTCTGGCTCAAAAGGTGCTCTGTGATCGTCATCCAGTTCGGTTTTCCGTGCCCAAATCTGATGAGCAAACTGGTGCCTGTCTCCCATCTTTGGCCAACAGGATTCATTTCGTGTCCCCTCAGACTGTGCTGTGTTGTTACTGGTGACTGTGTGGCGCTGGGTGTTTGACTGTGGCTCTTTGGAGTGGATTAGTGGGGACAAAGCGCTGGTGCCAGTAAGGGGAAGCCACTCTGGCCCCTGTTTGCTCAGTCATTTCCCAGACTTACCCAACTGCATGAGCCAGGAATGCCCTGGCCCCAACCCGTGTCCTGTGTGACCCCTCAATGTTTGGGGACTTGCTGTCATTGACCCCCATGTCAACTCTTTACCTTGTTGTTAGTTTTTCATGTTGGATGCAAGAGGCAACCTCCGGTCTAAAGATATGAGTCCAATGTGGAAGTGCTAAAACTGCAGTTCACCGAGGATCTGCTTTAGGCTGGCTTCGGAAGTACCAGAAACCACATACACACCAATTCAAAAAAGCTGATCTTTACAGCAGAAATAAACATGTTTACACCCTGGTACAAAAGACAAGTGTAGTCTGGATAGCTCATTTCTCAATCGGCACACACTGTATGGGGGGCGATTTTTTTTTCTAACGCGGCAACTATAGCTGCTGGCTAGGAGGCTCAAAGCCCGCCTCTTCACGTCACAATCACTCGACAGCAGCGCATTATCATGAAACGATAGCAACCTGCAACACCTCTGTACTAGCTAGAAATACAATGGTAGTCCGGGCTGCAGTTATTTCAGTATCACATTGAAATCAGTGTTTCTTTGATGCTTCAGCAGACAGCAGATCTGAGGGGGCTGTGAGCTGAGCTGCTGCGAACATTAAGGCTAATATAGATTAGAGTGTTTTATGTTCCTGGCTTGTTAATAGAGATAGGATACCTTTATGGATAATTGTTCATAAGGACTTTACAGGATGCCCAATCTGCTTCTACAGGTTTTCTCTTGACTTCAAAAATGGACTTTGAATTTAAAAACTAAATAATGAAATTTGCATTTAAAAAAAAAAATCAATGCTCATCATTTTCTGTCTGATGCACCCGAGATAGTGATAATATAAACAAAATAATTTCCATTCTACATCGTGATCTATATTGAGATTAATTAATGTTCTCATAACAGTTGTGTCAGACTGTCAAACCAGATGGCGATAGTTCCGTGGCATATTTAATCACAGTATGCAGGTTTACCTGAGACACAAAGGGTTAAAGTCGGGGAAGGCCATGCATACATAACCAGCACATCTTGTATCTGTATTCTGTATTGCTCAATTTGAAAATCCAGGTATGGAAATGAGTATACATTAAATAATTGGAGCTTTATTGAGGAGTCTGCTATGAAACCAGACTACATTTGATCACAGTGTGTATTAGCGACAGGTGTTTTACACCGGTTCTGATTTATACCATGTAATGTGTTTTGCCTAACATTGATCCCCAGAGGATCCTCATGTTTGTGGCGGCCTGTGTAGGTGGGTATCAGCTTAAGAGGTTCATCCGTTTACTCAGCAGAGCAACATTCTCTCTATCACTCTTAAGACATGAGTTATCTGCTCTCTCTGCCCCTCGCTGCCAAGTGCTGGCAGCGAGTGATTTCACACAGTGAGACGAGTGGCATTGGAGCCATAACCCAAAGGAAAAATTAATCCCCCTGTCATTAAGTAGCATTGGGGGAGACACAAGCTTTGGGTATCTCTCTAGTCCTCGCCAGCTTAGTTGCATTGCATGGCTACAGTATGTTTAATGGTTCCCAGTGAGTGCATCCTCTGTAAGCCACACTGCTATCAGTCACCATGCTTTGGCTTGATCCCCTGTCCTCTGCAGAGTTTCTTTTAAATTGAATACAATTTCATTTGCAGATCACCAGAGCCCCAACTATAAACAAGATGTACATGTAACTTGAACTCATATGGGCACTCAAACTTCTCACATTGGAATATGAAGAGAAAACTTAACCATTTCTTCTTTATTCCAGACTCTTTTCATACAGGTATAAACCTACAGGTCTGTTTTTAAATGGTCAGATCGCAATGGTAATGGTAATGATCTTGAAGTAATAGAGAGAGTAGGTCACACCTCACAAATCTGATGTCTGCAGAATTGCGATGAAGAATTAAGTGTTTCAATTACAGACCTCCAAACTATTGCATCCAACCACAGCAGTCCTCGATAAAGTGCAAAGGCTGTGACACCTTATTACATGAATGCAACTTTTCATTATTCAGTCATTTAAAGATATACACTACCAGTCAAAAGTTTGGACACACATTCTCATTCAATGGTTTGTATTTATTTTAATTATTTTCAACATTGTAGATTAATACTGAAGACATCAAAACTATGAAATAATCTGGTTTTGCCATAATCTGGATTACAACAGTAGTCAAATAGGGCTATCCATTGTGTACTAACCCTACCTCTGAACAACACAACTGATGGTCTCAAACACATTAAGAAGGCAAGTCATTCTACAAATGAACTCTTGACAAGGCTCGTGTTCATTAGAAACCATTCCAGGAGACCACTTCATGAAGCAGACTGAGAGAATAGCAAGAGTGTGCAAAGCTGTCATGAAGGAAAAAGGGGGCTACTTTACAGAATCTAAAATATAAAACATATTCTGCTTTGTTTAACACTTTTTTTGTTCATCAAATAATTCCATATATGTTCTTTCATAGTTCTGATGTTTTCAGTATTAATCTACTGTGTTTAACATAATCAGAATAAATACAAACCCTTAAATGAGAAGTGTTTCCAAACTTTTGACTGGTAGTTTATAAGGTTGCTTTAATGAATAAAATAAACCTTCCTTAGTTTTAAACTTTGGTTGATACTCGCCCCAAATCACAAAATATGATATTAGACTCAGATTTATTTTTTTATTTACCAAAGACCCATTTCCCTCAGTTTATGTACATAAGAGGCGAAGTGAAAAGTGCACCTCCGGGCCAGATATACATGTTTCATGAGAAGTTTGTTTGAAACAGATCTGTTAGAAATATCTTGCAGTGTGCTGTGATTTTAAAGAATGCAGTTTTAGCCCCTGAGGACTCCGCTAGTAAAATGTGTGTGCAATAATAACCCCCTCGCATGATGCCAACACTGGACCTTGGTATAATACATTTTGTGCATAAAGTTTGGGAAGACCTGAAATTAATGCTGCCCATTGAAATGATCAGATCTTATGTATCACATTCAGTTTTAAAGTGATCAACCATTAAAGCTGGGGTTGGTAGTCAGATTTAGATACACTTTTTGTTATACTGGTTAAAATGATCTTTATGTCCCGATGGTAATCAATACGTAATGTGTTTTTAAAAAAGAGGGAAAAAAAGCCTCTATCTACAGCCGGAGTAAACCTGGGAAAACACCAACCAATCCCTGCCATCAGGAGCCAAATGATGAAACCAATCAAATCCCGTCCTGCCGTTCTGCCCGCCTCCTGCAAAGCATACATTTCATGTTTGTTTGTGTTTTTAACTTTCACTATGAGAATGGTTTGGTGTTTTCTTACCCCTGACTGAGACATGAGTTGACGTAGTGCAAAACACAAACGATGTGCTGAGGACCGGTTTTGAATCAGTCACCATAAATGGTTGTGAATCGGCGTCGCTCGTGCATGTGAGCGGGGGCTTCGTTTTGGTGGAGCTCCGAGGGGAGGGGGGGGGGGGTTAGACGGAGTCCTGAGGAAACGCTACATTCAAATTCATGCTAGTTTTCCGTGACCACCAACCCTAGCTTTAAGATTGCATTTGAGCAATGTTGATTTTTAAGACAACTGATGACCATATTATATTCCTTTTTTGAGAAGTATTTTGTGGATGACTACAGAAGAAGCTCCAGATGTGGTGGAACTCATGAAATCAAGCGTAATCCATGTGAATCATCCCCGATACAATTTTCTGACACAGTGTTTTGGTTACATGGAGCCTTGAGTCTTGCAAATTGAAGGGACCTTCATAAATGTAACTTTTCGAGATTGTTGTTTTACCCTCCTAGCTTGGGCGGCAGCACCGTAGCTCATCAAGGTCCAATCATTACATGAAGGAGTTTAGGAGTCTGCTTTGAGTGTAAATTTGGTGTTTTTTCTTGTTGGAGAAACTCCAAATGGTTAACATTACAGTCTTACAGAACTGATTCATCAGTCCCCAAAAATGCTGAATTATTTTCAGTCTGTAATCATACCCAGACCTGCTGCATATTCCCCGCCTGGCACCCGACTGTGCAGAGCTCTCCAAAGGGGTGAGACACTGAGGGGCCAAAGATGTGGGTGGGACAGTAGTCAAAGAAGCTGGTTGCCAGGGAGATCAATGTTTGTTTTTGGGTTGACTCTGAAGCTTCAAAATTAAAAGTGCCTCTGAGTTGGCTCTGTGCTGTAAACAACACACTAGTTTGAGTAAGCTGGTTGTAGCATGCAGCAGATCGGTCAGCTATCACACTGGTTGTGCTCTTAAAATATCTCCCTGGATCGAGCAGCTGTTTGACAAACAGATGGATTAAGAGTTAGTTTAAGACATAAGCTAAATGTGTGAATGTGTCCTGTATTCAACAGGTGTACCTCAGACAAATACCACACAGCATTAAAAAGCTCACGTTGCAAAGATCTTACTTTGGATTTTGTTGATATTCAACAAGAGCCGATTGGCTCAACCTGTGGGCCTGAGTTTCCATGCAGGTCGAGGTGTATGCCGATCCTGTTCTACAGCCCTATGGGTCAGACAGTACAGTCTGTGGTCTAACTGGGTGGAAGTAATAGTTTCTGTGCCTGGCTGTGGCCCTTTGTGAAACAAATCCCTCTTATCCTCTCCCACTGACAACAAGGAAGCCGTGACAGACTGAATGCAGCCACTCACCATAATTACCATGTAATGGCCATGCCATTTTTGTGTAATAGTTCAGACTTTATTCTCCAGATGTTGGCTTGGAATTTGTACATGTTCTTTTATGCCCTGTGTGAGAACATGTGGGCCTCTTTAGAAGTGTGAGTCTGTTACTGCTTTGCTTGAGACACTGAGTGTGTTTGTTTCTAGTTTTAGTGTGTGAATCCTTGTGCTCTATACTTTTGAACTCTGTTGTTCTTAACTGGAGTTAAGTCCTCTGTTGGTCCTTTGTTTTTTCCACCCATGGCTCTCGTACCTTCTCCTGGTGGTGATGGGGATTGGCACCCCTCCAGATGTTTTTGTGCAACAAAGAAAGCTTATTAGGATTGCTAAACTCCTTCTGTGCCACAGTGCTTGTTGTTTGTACACATGCGGCAGACTCCCTCATAATTGTGTGACCTTTCTATACCAGGAAGATACCTCAGTTAATCCATTACAAAGAGGTCCAGCCTTTCAAAGGTTGTCTCAGGCAAGACAGCTCCCTCAGCGACCTCCTCTTTCACATAAACTGGTCTAGCTTGAACTTTTCGGTCTCAAAGGGACTGTTGTTCCAGGATTAAAAATGCCAACTCATTTCCACACATTTGTGTTTTTCAAGTTAACTCCAGCATGTCTACATTGTGTACTTGTTTACCTGCCATGTTCCTGCTGTTTCCGGCCAGTGGGTCGAGTCAACTTTTTGCTTCACCACACTCTGTCCTTCTGACATCTGCACTCAGCCACTGTGTACAAGCCTGTAATGCAGCCAAAGGAGAGCAGAAAAGATACAGCAGGAGGCAGGTCAGATGCAATTTTAACCTCAAACTGAAAGCCCTCTCACAGCTTGTTTCCAATTAAGAGGCCCTGCCAAGCGAGAGAGTACGAGAGGGATGGAGGGAGAGATGAGGGCAGTGAGAGAGAAAGAAGAGTGGGAGACAAACTGAGAGAGTGAGTTAGAGGAGAAATGAGGAACAGAGAGAGAGAGAGAGTGCAGTGAGAGTCTGAGAAACTAAAAAACGAGGAGAAAGTAAAAAGCAAGAGAGAGGCAGGAAAGAGGAAAACACATGCCAGCCATCCAGCAGTGAGAGGTGAGTGCAATAGCTGGCTGGGTGCTGACGCTGGTCTGCTAGGTGTATTTATAGACTTGCAGGGTTTTAATCCTCAGTATTGGCCAAAGCCCCTAGCAGAGGGCCGCTAGCCAACTTGATGCAGGCTTTACAGAGCTTGGTGAAATGATAATCGTTGGGGGAGGATGGTCGATCTCAGAGTTCCTGCACATTAACTTTAAATATTTGTTTTCACAGTTTTTACCTCTGTCTACTATTTTATGGCACCAGATCAGCAGCTAGGTTTTGTTTTCCACTTACAGGCTCCAGGTGTTCTTCTGCAGGGTTACTTTTACTTTTTGCTTCCATAAAAGATCCCAAAATAGACGGTGATGGATTTCCTTATAGTCTAAATTTGAACCCTTGTCCTGATGTGGAGGTTTGCAGTATTCCTAATGTTACCTTTAGCATAAATCAGCTTTTAGGCCACAACAAACTGCTGCTGTCAGAGAACTATTTCTTGCTGCAGGCAGACTGATCAAATTATTTTTGTCACATTGTGTCTCCAGACAAAAGTAAGACAACAATTCACAAAGTGGAGCGGTCAGCTGCTTCCATGCATGTACCTGCTGTGACTGTGTGAGAGAGAATAACTAGGGCAAAGTGTTTTATATTCCAGAAACTGTGACAAGTAAAAACATCAAACCAGCCGAGCATCTGTTTGCCAATTCCACTTTTTTTATATGGAAATGTTGAACAGAGCTTTGTGTTGCATTGGAGTTTATCACTTTTATTACATTTCTTTGAGCCTGGGGAGGTAGATAAAAGAAAATGAATGCAAAATAGAATAAAAAAAGTGCTAAATGGGTAAGATGTCTGACTTAATAAGCGCTTCGAAGCTTTATAAAAAACTCTTTCTTCTGCCTTTGCTAAGAGTGTACTTGTCTCACCAGTGTGCACATGTCAAAACTATGAGCCATGCTGGACACTCAAAGATGACCCCTGTCTGCAGAGGGCGACAGCTTGCTTGATACTGTCATGGCCCTTTGGCTGCCTCTGGCTAGGTTTGAAAAATAAAATCAACACTTCGGAGATGTTTGTTGACTTTTACTGAGTATATTGTGGAGATCTGTGTTGGGATATTCAGTTTTTAGTATTTATATCGGTTTGAAATAGTGTATTGATTGAGGTAGCCATGTAAACCACCGGCTGTCTGTGCACAAAAAGTCTGAAGAAAAGCATCATTGATTCTGAAAACATGACCGTATTAAAGCTGGGGTTGGCAGTCTCGGAAAACTAGCATGAATTTGAATGTAGCATTTCCTCAGGACTCCGTCTAACCCCTCCCCTCCTCCCTCAGAGCTCCTCCAAAACGACGCCCCCCCCCCCCCTTATTCAAAACCGATCCTCACCAAAACATTATCATAGTGAAAGTTGAAAACACACAAACTCACAACTGTCATTCTAGCATCATCCAGTTGTACCAGTGACCCGATATCAGGAGAAAAGTTATAACACATATAACACTGTAACAGCTCTACTGTTTGTTAAACGTGTTCACTGTAGATGCTCTTAATTCCTACAGTGTTGACGGTTAGTGAAGGCATCGGGAGAGGTGTAGAGTGTGTGAGCTGGAGACAGGAGAGACAAGAGGAGAAGTTCTTCATTCATTCAAACATTGATTGTTGTTTTGTTGGTTAGCGTGATCACGGCCGACAGTGACCGGTTATTAAAGCTCAACGTGTTCACGAATCGGCTCGTCATCCCTACAGCGTCCAGACGGACGCAACAACATCTACATTTCTGTAGGACTTAGTAAATGTCATTAATTCTTCTGCTTGTCAGAGCCCCGTGGTGAGAGCTTTTTAGACTCTGATCCGGACTACAGTCCTGAGCAAAGCACCTCATCGGGTCAGAGGGGACAGGCCCGAGATTGAGCGAGAGGGGCAGTCAGTAGAGTCAGGGGAAGCAGAGGCAGGAGACGGGGACTCAGAGTGCACGCCGGGGAAATGTACGCGCAGGAGGCGGGCAGAACAGCAGGACGGGATTTGAATGGTTTAAAATTTTGGCACCCAAAAAAGGCTGATTGGTTGGTGTTTTCCCAGGTTTACTCCGGCTGTAGATAGCAGCTTTTTTTAGCTCTTTTTTAAGAACACATTATGTATTGATTGCCATCAGGACATACAGATCATTTTAACCAGTATAACAAAAAGTGTATCTAAATCCTATTACCAACTCCAGCTTTAAGACGTCTCATTGATTTCAATGTTCTCAATTCAGTCTGTCTGTCTTTCTATTATGCAGACATATTGAATGCCTCTCTTGCAAAAAATGTGACACTATAGTCTCTCTGGTGACGATGGTTTATGAAAAGATGTCTCTTCCCACCAGTTGCCATTCTTTTTTAACTCTGCTCTGCCAGGAAACCACCTCCACTTGGCCCTGCTGGTAAGTGCTGAATGCTACAGCGCGCCACAGAGGAGTCTGGTAAACCACAAAACCACACCACACAGATTATATGTTTCCTCCTCATCTGCAGAGGCCTATATGACACTTACAGGACCGCATAATCATCATGGAAATTGTCAGTATTGTGAATAGTTTCAGATGTGATTTGCCGGGCCATTTTTTAAATGAAAGTGAAAGCACAGGTTGTGGAGCACGGCAGAGACTCGATCAAAAGATAGCTCTGTGTACAAGAGGGTGCAGCAGCTACTCTATCAGCTCAGGAAACTAACTCTTGTTGTCTTGGGTTGTGGTGGTTTGTCGGCCTGGGCCCATATGCACGTCCAGCCATTAGCGATGAAAACGGGCCGTTTGTACTAATGGTGAAAAAAAAAAAAGAAGTGATTAGCGGTATGAATGAGCCAGGTTAATGTTCCAACAAAGCATTACATTTAATGGTGGTAGACCCCAACATTACAGGTGCTAACGGCAGGGTTAGCAACATGTGTACAAACGGCTGTTCCTACGCTATTCCACCCTATAGTGCTCGACAAATCAGAACCATGTAAATAAAAGTACTTCTTTAGATTATTTCACATGAATGAATTAGAACATAAATCTTAGGTGACCTACCAGCAATACAGTGTCGTGAGCCCTTCCCAAACAACTCCGTTAACAAGTCCTCATCCTTCGATGGGGGGACAGGTGGTCCTCCACCTGGACCACGTTGGTGGCGGTGCTTGTTGCGCAAAGCCGCTTTCATGTTGCTGATTTTATTTTGTAGGTCTTCTACTGTGCGCTCAGAAACACCACACACATTTACCCAGTTCATGATGTGAAGCCAAACTTTCCCTTTCTCCTTGTTTGTTATCTTTGATGATTGACTTCCTGATTTGTTCATTCTATATTCTTGTAATAAAATGTAAATTTCTCCTTCTGCTGAAAAGTAGTTTTTTATTGATCTTCTCTCAGTCACACCGGTAACGCTGGCCATGTTTATTGTTGTTTATGTGTAGTAGGAATGCGCAATTTGAATTTGTTGGATAGTGGTTTTCCAGGAGGTTCCCTTGAGATACAATGTTTTGCACCGGCTTCGCGTTCACGGCGCAATTAGTTAATTGGCCAATTATTTGCAGTCGTGCATGCGGCTAACGCTACGACCAATAACGGAATGTTAGGCTAATGGTCCCGTTTGTGTAATGGCTGGACGTGCATACGGGCCCTGGTCTTGGTCTCTCAGTTTGTCTTACAGCCAGGTCCATTAATCCCCTAACTCAACTCAACCATTGTCTTCATAGATGAGACAAGAGAGAGTATAATGTGCTGTAGCCATTCAGACAAACAATACTGAAGAGGCAGCTCGACAACATTTGGCACTGTTTATGTATCTCTGGTGCATTGTGTTGTCAGTCTAACTTATGGTGCTAATGTTTTCATGGGCTGAGTCGTGTCTCTGAGGCTGTATTATAAAAACATGCTGGCAGTATCATCTACTTAGTGAGCTGAGATAAGCTCATCTGAATGCTGTGATTGTGAACACATTCATATCTTTGTCTGCTGATGTTTATCTTTCTTAATGATATTAGGCAATAGAACAGGACGTGTATGCCGGTATGAACAACTGAGCTGCGTTTACTTTTATCTTTATCTCTGCAAATGTTCCACCAAAGTTTTTTTCGAGTGTCAGGATGTTTCTTCCCGGTGAATAGCTTGTTTTTGTTACATGACAGTTGGATGCTTGAAAGATTCTCTTTTTGTTGCAAAGAAAAAAAAAAACCTTTTAAGCTTCCTATTTCAAAGCACACAATAGATGTCAACCAGAAGATGTGCACAGTGGATCTACCCTCTGATAAATACCATGTAAATGGAGATTTATTTAGCTCTTTAAGTCTAATGGCCCCATAGCGGTGTGTTAAGGGGTTAAAACTAGATGGATGTAGCACAGTTTCCTATAGAGCCTGGGGATTATAAACGGCTCATATTTAGAGCTCATGGAAAGTGATAGCTGTGATAAGGGGCGAGGATAACCACACAGCCCGGCTATCACATGGCCAACATTGTTATTCTGCATAACCGCTCCTAGTCCTGAAGGATCTGACTCAACTTACTCTGATATCCAAGTGAAGCCAGAGGCACGTGGGGCTGACCTATCCAGTTACAGCTCATCCTGTTTACTCACAACATGATTGCTTTGAGTCGGGATGGTGACCTGAACAGAGTCTCATCACTTCCAGTGCTGTCACTTTCTACTGTACTTAATGTCAAGTAGACAGAGACACTATGGATGATTGAGGGACATCAGAGTCCGCTGTAAAGAGGGTCATTCCTGGACACTCGGAGACCTACTGAATGATTATTATTTCCTCTTTGGAGTAACTCCTGCCACGTTGAGTTCTGTTTGCATTATACTGTACATATCTTCCATTTGGAATGCACATAATCCTCTTCTTTTTTTTTTTTGAATATTTTATTTGTAACTTTTTTTTTTTAATTTTCTTTTTATTTAAGTTTAAGATAGATTTATACAACACATTCTCAAATGAGCACTTTTTTTCACAAAAGAAAACAAAGATGACAAACAAAGAAAACATAACAGTCCATTTGTAGCAGGGGACCAAGGGAGTTCCAGTACAGCTGTAGATCTTCACCTGAAAACTGTTCTATGTAGGTTAATGAACCCAATCCACCCTTTCCAACATTTATCGAACACATCACTTTTGAGCCTCAGAGTAAACGTTAGTTTTTCCATTACAAAAATGTCGTGCATCACATTAAACCAATCTACTAAATCAGGTGATCCCTGACATAACCACTTCTTTGTTATGGCTTCTTTGCTGGCCACCAGCATTACTCTAAACATGTACACTCTGGATAAGCCGATAAGTTGAGGTGGCATCTTACACAGATACAAAACTTGAAAACATAAATCAACCTTGATTTTTAAAACTTGTTCAATGCTATCTCTGATTGACTTCCAGTAATTTTCCATCTCTGAACAATCCCAAAACACATGATAGTGGTTTGCTCTCTGTGCCCCACACCCTCTCCAGCATGCTGTCTGCCCCTCTGAATGTTTTTGTGCAGGTGTTATAAAGAACCTAGCCATGTTCTTCCAGTTATACTCTCTTCATGACAGAGAGTTAGTTGACTTCCATGGCTTGGTATTTATATCCTCCCACTCCTCCATCGAGATTGCAAAGTTACCCTCACATTCCCATTTCTCCTTTATGTAGGATGTACTCACTCCTCTTAACTCTTGAAGGCCTTTGTACAGCTTACACTTTTTGTTTTCTTAACATATACACACTCACACACAATAGACACAAGACACCATGAAAAATGATAAAGCCAGGGTGTTGCAGATCTAAAAGTTCCACAGATAGTCCTCAGTTGCTCACAATAGCAACATCTAAAAAAGAAATGAAGGCTGCCCCTGCTTCCAAAACATTCCGCAGTCTAACAAACATTACTTACTTTAAAAAAAATAAAAAAAAAACAGAACACCAACAGAGAATGTATATAATCCCCTTCTTTTGAGTGTGTTTATGTGCTGTGTGTAAGAATACATGCACACGTGCCTCCTAAATTCCACGAACGGCCAAAACCAAACTGTTTCCCAGAAGGATCCAGTCCACTCACCTCTCAAATGATTGCCATCTCATTTTTCACTGCCAGGCTTTATAGAGAGGGAGGTTGAGAGGGAACAGAGGGTATTACCATCACTGTTCACGTCTCATCACTCATTAATTACTTACGGTGCCTGTGAAGCAGCCAGCTCCACATTACCTTGACGTCAGCTCTTGGACACTGTGACCAAGCCGAGCACAGTCTAATTTAAGAAGAGTCGAAATCTAGCAACGTGTTGGCGTTGTTGGTAGTCATTGCAGTCTCGTGTAGTTCAGCCTGTGCTTGTGTGGTTGTGTTAGTTTTCTTCTCGCTCTCTTTCACACACTCACTCTGATTCAAATTCAAATATGCTTTATGTGCTTGACTGGTTCTCAGCTGAACTTACTCTCTTTGGGGACTAATCCTTCAGGACAGAGGGCAGCACTACTTGTTGGCCGCTCTCCCTCCCTCTCTCTCTCCTGTCCTGACAGGATGATGTATGTCTCGTCCTTGGCAGCCATGTGCAGGTGATGTACACCACTTGGAATGCTGGAAGAGTGAAATAAGGAAAGAGATGTCCACGTGCCGGGCACGGAGTGTGGTCCATTCCTGGAAAAGCTTTCTGTCGTCATGTGGAGACAGATATCACCGCTTCCTTGTGATTAAGTCCGGCTGGATGAAACTGTCAGGCAGAAAATAGAAGTTGCTGCCAAACAAAAGTTAGGGTGTTGAGAAAGTGAAAATAAACAGTAACAAGCAGCACTCTGTTGTGATTGTTATGGGCAAGGTGACCTTGATTACGGGAAGTAACAAGGAGTTGATTTAAAATCCATTTTCATGGCTTTCTAACACTTTGACTCAGACACTTTCCCAAACCTTGGAGCCTTTTTCTTTTTTTAACTATTGCAAGAATGTTGAACCTAATGATGAACGAGGGGAAAAACCTCTCTGACCCACCTCTCATCAGAGGTTTTACTAGCTCTCGTGCTGTCCTCTGATTTGAATAATGTGTGTTTGAAAAACTTGGACCACATTTCAAGTGACGTAGGTTGTGAAAAAAGGAGCCAAGAACTACAGGATACATGTGTCATGAATATTTGATAGGTCTCTCTTACAAAGTCGTTTGAAGTACCACTGGGGGAGCACCTCAGGACAACAGATGTAACTTTATTGAACTGACACATCATTCAGGAAGCACAATGTTTGCATGACGCATGAGGCAAATGTAACATCTCTCAAACACCCAAATAAGTTGCCTCCCCGGCATGACGGGGGGCTTTCTCAATTATCCCTCTTGTACCATAAAATATGTTGTGAGAGCAACATGCAGATTTAAGCAGCACTCTAAAACCATGGCCAGCAAAATCCTACGGGTTTATAATCCTTTGGTCAGTCTGGCGGGTGGACCTGCCAAGCCTGCGGACATGCAGCCTCTAAATCTCTGTGACTCTTGACTCAGTGCCACCACATATAATTTTTTCATATTTCATTTTTTATTTTTGATCAGGGGACGGGATTAAAGCGCAATAATAAATAGCTTTAGTATTTCTGTTTTGGAGATTTAGGAGGCAGGAAGTGACTTATCTTGAAAAGTTGGCCCACACATGCTATTGTCCAAGTGTCTTCTCAAACGGACTCTGGCCATGAATCATCGCTGATGGACCATGTTGTGTCACGTTAATGTAACCACACTTGGCAGCATGGAAAAATTACCAGCCACCATGTCGCGGGGGCTTGGCTGGGTAGCGACATGGATCATCAGATAAAACTGGCACACACACACACACACACACACACACACACACACACACACACACACACACACACACACACACACACACACACACACACACACACACACACACACACACACACACACACACACACACACACACACGCTATCTCCTGCTGTCCTCTTTGGACTCCACTTTGTCAGATAAGGGCTTCAACCATCTCTGTGAGGGGAAGGGAAGCTCGAGCACACATGATGATAACCCCAGGTATGTGATGGTCTTAACTGTACTGTGAAATTGTGGCTGTGTTCAACCTGCTGTTTGCTGCAAACCCGAACTGATTTAAAGGCCAATAAACTCAATTCTGAACAGATTAAGCAGAGACTCTGAATAACCTTAAACTCATTAAATCATGTCAAGAAGAAAAGGAAGCAGAAAAGACATTATGATAATAGAATATCAGCTGAAACTTGCAGCACCTGTTTTGTTTGTACTGTTTTATCAGACCTGTGAGATCCTGTGATTCAAACTGTGTTTTTCAGCCTGTTGGCCGAGCTTCACACAGTTTCTTTCCTCCTCTCACCCAGTGAAATCTGTGACTTCCGCTTGTGAGGTCATAACCAGAGGGCAAGACAGGAAGTGTTGTCTTTGATCTTTCCCGCTGTTCAAACTAATTACCCGCCTGCAGCAGCAGCGAGCACTGCAGGCCGTGGAATTCATTAACAGATGGTGAGGCTTTGTTCTGGGCCTGTGTGCCTACGAGGATGCTGAGGAATTTAGCTGTGTTAGAATCTACTTTCTGCAGTCTAATTCTGCCTGAGATCACTTTAACTTTTCCTGTAGTGTAGCACAGCGGGGCTATCACTCTTTAAAAGTAATAATTGTATTGGTCGACAGGTGTTAAGTCTGAGATTTTCTAAAAACACTTCCGGCTGCTTGCTAGAAATGACCTGAGTGGAAGGAACTGTTCAGGTATTAAGATAATAGAGTCGTAGCCTGTGGCAGATGTTTGCACACTTTTGACAGTTAAAATATGAGAGTTAAAAAAAGCAGCTGGAAGTCACTATTGTTTGCTTTGTGTTGATGTGTTGACATGGTGTGCATTTCCTGCAGAATAAAAGGTGCAGACTGTGTTGGTGTATTATTGTGCTTTCAGTGACATGCAGTAATTTTAACCATGTCGATCCAGCCTGTCCTCCCTCTGCCCTCTCTTTGACCTCACATGTTGTTAAAGGCACTGACACTTTCTTTACATCCTGTGTTGGCCAACAAATGGGATACATTCTTCTTTAGCTGGGTTATAAATCCACCAGATTTAAATTGGGATATTTGGAGATGTCTGTTAAAAAGTACCTTTAGATTTGCTTATAGGGGTGTAAGGACTCTTTTAAAAAAAAAAAATGTATTAAGTTATATTTTTGGGCTTTTTTCGCCATCATTGGATAGGACAGCTGAAGAGAGAGGAAATATGGGGAGTAGAGAGTGGGGGAAGACATGCAGTAAGTGGTCGACCGGCCGGGAGTCGAATCAGCGACCTCTGTGACGAGGACTCTAGCCTCTATCATGGGACGCTTAGACCGTTAGGCCACCAGCACCCCATAACGATTCTTTTTAACAACGATTCCATTCATGATTCGTGGTTGCTGATACGATTGAAGGACGATATTGGTTCATTTAGAACAATAAGATCCGAACGATTCAGTGACTTGAAATCGATTCAGTAACTTTTCAGCCAAAAATTCAACCAGTGTGACTGTGAGATAAATACCTTGATACTGGACAGTCCTAGATTCCTGTTGTTTCTTGTCAGGGAATCATGTATAAATTATTATTATTATGGATATAAACAAACAAGGCCTGAGGCTTCTGTAGAGCTGATGTTACCTTGTGCTGCTGCTGCAGCGGGAACGCTACAAGAGGTGCCTGGACGGTCAGCGTTGTGTGAAATCCCATGGCGCCTTAGTTGGTGGTTGGATAGATTTGTCGTGTTGCCGTGGTGATTTACTTGACCTTTACATATCCTACAAACAGTGAGCGACTTATTTAGAACATCTCCGTCTTTGCAAAAGCCAAAGTGTTTCCACACACTGGACCGCAATGGTGGCTTCATCATTTCTTGCTCGCCGGCTTCTCCTCTGCCATCCGCCATGCTATGTTTTGTTGTCTGCTGGCGCGTGGTGATGATGTCACAGACAGGCAGCCTCAATTCAGTAACGTTTAACATCTTTATCATTAAAAGTGCAAAAAAACCACATCCATATAAAGTCTGCCGTGCTTAAATCCAATGTGTTATTTCCTAGTATGGATACAATTGATTTATTACCTTATAAACAATGTTAGAATGATATATTTCATCCAGAAGGCCAACTTGCCGAGCACAGATCGATGTAGTCGGATTGTAAGAATATAAATCGATACATCAACGTAGTGGATGAATCGTTACACACCTATTTGCTGACCTCTTCTTCTAAACTTGTCTCCTGTCTTTTGCTACTTGATTACTTCTTTCTGCACTTTGTTTGAATTTGTTTTCAGCCATAGTCCATCGATGTGAGGGTGTCTGTGTGGTGTATCATGGTGTCAGTGTAGGATTATGTCGCCCCCCCCCCCCACAGTCATCACATTAGTGGTTGAGGATTTATTAGAGGAATTAAAACCTGAGTGGTTGTAGACTGTGACAAAGCTGACCCTCTGTTCAGTTCAAACCTTTGAGAAAGGCTATGTCAGGTCAGTTTGTAAATGCAGCATCATGAAAGTCCAATGTGTTTTTGTTAAGCCAGTGATATTGGTTACTATGATCATGTGTTGGTTATTTAATGATTTGACAGGCCTCGTAGAGTTTGCTGCCAGGAAAATATGGATGCATAAATATAGAACCAAAGTGTGCTTCATGGTGCTGCTGTCCTGAAATAGAAACCTGTTGAACGTCTCTTTGGATGTTTTAACGCTTTAGGAAAAAGAGATGGTTTAACCCAGCCGCAGACACTCAATAAATAAGGCATTCCCTCTTCATCTTTCATTTTGATGAGCAAGCCAAGCCTACGCCAAGTGCCACACATTTCTCCAAGTTGCTGCAATTTTGTGTGTCCTCTGGGATAAACTGCTGTATTTTTCCTTTCCCCTATCATCATTAGTCCCACCGCCACCCTGTAATCTCTCTTTCTGTCACCGAGGCAATGGGGCTTCTCTCCCCTCTGTGGTCTTGTAATTGTGAGGTAATCATCTTTTCTCTCTTGAGAGCTAAAAGACTGTGTTTACACTTAGTTTTTGGCGGCTCGACTTGGCGAGACACTAATTTACTCTCCCAGCAGCAGAAGACGCAGCTCCTCTCATTACTCCACACCGGCTTTGCACTTCTAGCCATTCTCTTCGCAGCGCATCTGCCGCTGGTTGACATCAGCAGTTTGGATGAGCTCCCATCTCTTCTTTCTCTCATGTGGTGTTTTTTAGAGGCTTGCTTCACACAAATTAACCAATAACACACAACCTCACAGTTACCCACCCTGTAGTTTTTGTTGTTCATGTTTGGAGGTATCTGTCTCTCAGACTCCTGCCTCCTTCCAAATACAAAACAAACGTTAGATTTTTTTAAATAAAAAAGTATATCTTTAAAATGTTTGGGCGCAACTTTCTCTTTACAGAAAACGTTTGTTTATTTTTATTATTATCTGCAGCAACCGACATGTTCACCAGTTTCCACTTGAGTTCATTTAAGTTCAGGAGAAATACTGTTTTTGTAAACTGTTCATTTCTCTGCGAAACAGGGCCAATGTTTTTGGAAAGACACATAATTGTTTCTTTCACGTTTTTTTTAATAAGCTGTGTGCACCTCGAATGAAATCTCATTTATTAAGATAAAGAAAGGACTCTAGAGAAACAGACTTCTTGAAGGTTCTTAAGACAAAATGAAATCTACCTCTGTAAGGTGAGAAAGTAATCTCTTTTGGTAATGTGCTTCTGGCCTTCATTGTTTGCCAAAGCCTCTCCTTTAATGCTCTGTAAAATGATTTTAATACGGTCTCATTGTCTCAGACATCCCCTTTCTCAATCTCCAAATTACCTTTGTAGAGAAAAAACCCACAGTGACTCGTTCCACAGAGTCATTCAGTGTAAGCAGCTGAAATAATCCAAGGGTATTACGCATTGTTTCACCTTTACTGACTCAGCTGACCTCCACTTGATGCTTTGCTTTTGCTTCAGTCACACGGATACACACTTCTGGTTGGTTGACACACACTTATGGGTCAAAAGTGCAAAGACCTGCTCAGATGTAAATGGCCCAACACGTGTAAATAACCCTAACTCTCTACTGTTCCTCTCCCCACACCATCCTTCTCTTTCTCCCCTGAAACACTTGCATAAGACCATGTCCTAATAACGACCCCATGCCCACTCTCATTTGCACACACTGAAGCACACGGTCCTGCAGTTCCGCTGATGCATTACCCCTTCAGTATATTTCCCAAATTACACCCCCGCACAAACACAAAACGATACGACTCTGTCCTGGGCAGATCTTAGCCTCAGCAGTCAGGCTTTATCTAAATCCCTCTCTCGGCATGATGGATCGGATCAGATCAGACACAGCCCGCGAGTCCATTTGATGGTGCATTGATAGCAAATTCAGTTAATAGCGTCCCGTATTCTGAACTAAGAGAGATATTACAAAGCCCCCTTCTCCTGTCATGGTTATTGTCACGGTTGCTTTGCCATTAAAGGGAGGAAGTAGTCTTTGAGCTGAGAGGGTTTTTCATCCTAGTAAAAAATAATTCAATGTTTGGAAAAGCTGTCCACATGCTGATAAAGTCACAGATCTCTTAAAGGGAAACAGAAACTTGCACACAATCAGTTTTCTTCTTTTCTCTTGCTGATTATTGGTCTCTCTGTGCTGCTCTCGTCTTTGCTTCCTTCTTTCTTTGCCTGCATTTTTCTCATGTTTCATCCCATTCACCCCCCTTCCCCTAAGTTACCATCCATTCATCACTCTCTCTCCTCCTCCCCTCTATCTGCCTCCTTACATCCTTCTATCTCTTCCTCTATCCGTCCCTGCTTGGCCCATGAACAGAGACATTCCTAACCTGGACGTTATCTCTGGTGCAGAGCAGACACTGAATCAGCAGCAGCACCAGCAGGAGTCAGTTACAGGCTGTTTGACAGCATTCCTTCAAGATCAGGGAGCGCTCCCATTAATCTGCTCAACTTCCACCTTTGTTCAAAATGAGACGCACTCACTGGTCATCAAGAGACTTCTGTGATGTGAACAGTATATTCATTCATACATTAATTCATGAAGTAAGTCATTTACCATAGCCTAGCTGTGGAGAAAATCTCAACAATCGTGGGTTCCTGCTTGGAATTAGAACCATAATGTGAAAGTGAGTCATTACTCAATTCAGAAAAAGCTTTAAAGCATTACCTTTTTTTCTTCAGAGCTGCTAGACTATAAATACATATTGGAAACCTGAAGGCACAGTTATATTTAGGGCAACGGCAGTCTGAAAATGACAAACACAGCTTATTTAATGTTTTCCCAAATAGTCCAACCTACCATATTGGTCTGAAATAAGACAACCAGAATCATAAAACCCCCCTTTTCAAGATTTTTTCAAAGAATACTTCTTGAAAACTAAATTTTGTTTTGTAACAAAAACTATTTTATTCATAAATGAAATGAAATAGAAACTTAACTTGTTGACACCTTTAAAATGTTTTCAGTATGTTTGAGATTCAAGTGAACATTTGGATTCAAATATAATCATGTGTAAATGAATCATTTTTGGTATTGTGATTATTATTAATACCATAAGAAAGAACATGAGCTAGTTATTAGTCATCAAGCCATTCATCACTGTTCCATACAAGCATATGTGTCCTCTATGTTGATCTCCAATGCTTTCAGTTGGATGAGGCTCTGGTAATATGCATATCAGTAAGATTGTCTCTTACTGTTACCATTTTTAAAATGTTCTTTTTGGGTTCACCATTTTCCAACATTAAACCCTGTGACACCATATTTCTTGGTTGCCTGAGAGTGTTAAATGTCTCTGCTGCATTGATAACCAGTATCTTAAAATTAGCATCATAACTCAACAAATATGGCACTTCCAAATAGGGCAGGTCTGATCAGTGGTTTAATCTGATCAGACATCTTTATGTTTCCTGGCGCTGCGGCCCTGACATTCCAGCGCTAACGGTCACCCCACTAACAACAGTCATTTCATTATCTCCAAGACTCCCCAGTTTTGGTTTTTGGTGTCCTGAGAGCACTTCAAAGCCTCCTTCTCATCAGCCTCATCAAGCTGATGGATTGCTGATAGAGAGATGTGGGAAAGAGCTTCCTCCTTAAGGATTCAGTCAAATTAAGTCAGCTCTTTTATGCCCAAATATTTTTTGATAGATGTTGATAAAGATGTGTGTTTTGGTCAGTGTGTGTTGATCTTATTGGAGCTTACTCCGAGGGCGTTGATTCTGAGGAGGGATATTTGTAGAGATGAAAGGGTCTCGCTTTTTGATTTTCCAAGTGAGAGAGGGAGTAGGATGAGTGCAGGCTAAGAGGGGGAACAAGAAAAGGAAGATTCAAAGCATAGTAATTAGGTGAATTAACCTGGGGTCATGGCGAACTGTGGGAGTGCTGGAGACCCCCCTCTATGCGCCTGTAAATGTTTTATAAAGCTGCCTTTGAACTCATTAACCGGAGGAAGATGAGTGAGATCAAGGTGCCCTGAGGAAGCTAGTGAGGCTTTGTTTTTAAAAAAGATATATTGGTTTCTACATCATTATATTACTGGAAAGGTGCTACTACCATGAACCTTCTTGTGTTCAGTGTGGGAACTGAAAACAAACACGTATAGTGTGTCGACTGCAATATTCTAATTAAATTCAGCCACCCGTCATCACAAATATGTCCTGGTGAAACTAGAGCCATTTCCATAAAGTGAACTCTTGGCATGTCCGGAGATGCTCCTCACTCATATAGATGTAACGTGTCTATTGGTGTATTCTCAATGTGAGCAAACTAGTGGAAGCAATATCCCAGCAAACAAGAAGTATGAAGCACACTCTGTACAATGTAAGTGGCGTCATCAACATGCCCATTGTCTTGATGTGAATCTTCAAGACAATGACATGCTCTGTTCACACTCAGGCTAAATCAAACATTAAGGACATTTTGTTCTATGGGTTGGCAGTTTAAAGGTGACATATCACGCTTTTTTCATCGATATATATATTGGTCTAAGAGGTCCCCAAAACATGTCTTTAAAGTTTATGCTCAAAAAAACACTTTGAAATCAGATTTTGGCATGCCTGAAAAACCCTCTTCTTCAGTCCTCCTCAGAACAGTGAATGTGCCTCGGCTGTCCAGCATGTTGATCTAATGTTTACATGTTGGCTGAATATACATGGCTGCTCAGAGATCACGTTACTTCAACCCTCTGAATCTGATCCAGAATCTGATCCTGACGGAGAGGCGCCTGTAGCAGGACCTTTCTGAAGGATTGGTCACAGATTTAGTGTTTCTTGTTGTTTTATTTATCAGTATGTCGACGTGTGTCTTGGTACACAGCTACGAACATGTAGCTATGTGGCTATGCTAACTAGCGCTAGCACTTATCCATGACAAATAAAAATCATCCACTAGATCTTCAAATCTGCAGACGTGGGGAGTAAAACCGACCTCTGCCAGAAAGGCAGCAGGACCTTTTCTGAAGGATTGGTCACAGATTTAGTGTTTCTTGTTGTTTTATTTGTCAGTATGTAGACGTGTGTCTTGGTACACAGCTACAGCTACGAGATGTAGCTATGTAGCTATGCTAACTAGCGCTAGCACTTATCCATGGTAAATAAAAATCATCCACTAGATCTTCAAATCTGCAGACGTGGGGAGTAAAACCGACCTTTGTGTTTATTAAGACAGCCTACAACTAGCATGCCTCCCTCCTAAGCTCCTTGTTAGCACACGTTTGTGCAGGTAATGAAAAACGGAGGGGGGATTCAGTATTATTTTATACAGTCTATGGGCTGAACAAGCTCCGAGCTCTGACTCCGTGACAGACCCGTGTTTTTGTTACGTAACAACAATATCCGAAGTCTGAAACGGCTCGTTTCACACACATTTATAGAAAGGTGTAGAAATCAGAACAGGGGCAGAATGGATTTTTTTCATTCTCGGGGGGTTTGCAGACATGCCAGGGACACATATTTCAGGTAGAGAACCATTAAAAAGTCCATTTTGCATAATATGTCACCTTTAATGTCTAGTCAGTCTTGCATCCCATAAGCGGTCTGCCTCTTGGAGTGCCATCCAACTTTTGTGGTTTCTGGTGAGCGAGAAATTACTTCCAGCAAAGACTTCCTTTTCATTGGATTGCTGTTTACTGTTTGACTGGTATCTCGAGAAGCAAGACTGGATTTAGGATTGAGGAAGAACTTCTGAAAGGAGGTTGTTAGCTGCATTTGCATGTCTTTATCTGTTTAAGCCAAGTGGCAACCTCTGGTCTAAAAACATGAGTCCAATGCGGAAGTGCTGAAAACTGTTTATCAAGGATCCGCCTGAGGCTGGCCCTGGAAGTACCAGAAACCACGTACGAACCAATTCAAAATAGCCAATCTTTACAGCAGAAATAGACGAGTGTAGTCTGGATAGCTCATTTCTTGATCGGCACACACTGTAGGGGGGGTGAATGTTTTCATAACGCGGTCATTTCAAAGATATTGAGATTAAAAGTCTTCCAGTGAGAGGCACAGCTGACTTGATTGACAGGTGGGAACACTGTAGCTGTTGGCTAGGAGGCTCAAAGCCCACCTCTTTATGTCACAATCGCTCGACAGCAGCGACCACCGATTGGCCTCAAAACAGCGCTTCAGACACAGATGGGTGACGTCACGGATACTGCGTCCATATTTCATACAGTCTATGGTTTAAGCACATTGCTAAACCGCATCAAGAGGACTGGTGGTGGGTCCCGGGACTACATTATGGCCAATTGCTGCTACCTCTTTTGCTGTCCACATGCTGTGCTCTTTGTATACAGCTAATGCCTGCTGAAACACTAGTGGTCGATACAACTTGTACAGACAGAAACCAGATCACTTAATGCCAAAGTCCAGTCCTTTGCCTATAGACTCTGGATTTTAAATAATCTGTTATTAGACTTGAGTCCGACATTGGCACTTTCACTTATCGTTCCCCTATAATATATAGCTATGTGGTCTACTGGGGTATATTTTTTATCATGAAAGTTAGTTAAACCAGTATTCAGACTTGATTTGTTATTTTCTGTTGTCTGAGATAAAGACCATCAGGTACTTGATATTATGTTTGTACGTGACAAATAGCAATCTCCACTGACATTTAAAAAACAAGATTAAGTTAAAGGTAGAATGACTGAATGATTATTCACATTCACATGTGTCATGACACAGCCGCCCTGTGTGACATTGAGTAGTTCTTCCAATTAAATTTGAACTTTGTTCCAAAAATCTGCTGCAAACCACCTTTTTTCAGTCACAGGATAATGTCTCCACACCGGTGTGAGGAATCATTGGCTCGCTCCATTTTTGAAAAGAGCTGGTCATCTATCATGGCTGCGGGTAAAATAGTCAAGATTAACTATGCAATTAAATACAATATAGTGCAGGGAACCTCATTCATAAACGTGTTGGCCATCAATCTCTGCGTACCGGGGTATTTTAAGCTCCATAACTTTAAGCAGGTTACTGTCACATTTGCCACACTTACTCTGGGCACTAAATTTGTGTCTCTGCTCGTCTCTTTAAATTATGTGGTATCCACTGGATTGCATTGCTTGAAAGCACATCACAGAGTAATATGAACACACACACATATACACACACTGAAAAATCAATCATTTTAAGGGGAGAATTACTGAACCGGTGTACGAGATCTCTACGAGTGCAATAAAACTACTTCCAAGATCTGACGTTTCCACATTCTAAGAGCTTGACACTCTTTCAGGACCAGAGTGCTCTCTAGAGTTTGTCTTTAGGGATAATTAACCCCATGTAACATAAGATACATAAGTATAAGAGGCGCTCGTTAACCTCACATTAAAGGTGGTTGTCTGACCTCCATGTACAGATCAAAACACTCATGTAGTAATTGCTCTCATACTTGAAAACTGTTATTTTTTCTTGAACATAAAGACCTGATTCAAGTCTTCCTGAAAGAAAGTGCTTAGTTTTGAGTGCATTTGTTTTTCTGGCTAGTTTTCTCTGTCACTGTGTTGTGCACATGTCTGCCTCTTGATGTGCTGTCTTGTCAGGGGAAACAAAGCAGCCATGGCACTGTCTTAAAATATTGAAGTGTCTCTGATCAGAAAGAGGCTTTCTGTGTCCGTCTGTGTCGTGTGCAGCATTCTTTGCCACGGGTGTCTCTGGCTGTGTGTGGGGCTTTGATACGACATACAGTTGTCAACTGCTGTTTTCTCATCTTCCCCTTTCTCATCCGATGACACTCACTTTCCCTCGGTGCCTTTCAGGCCAAAATTCCTCTGGCCAAGTGCTCATCAAGATGGCTCAACTGTGACACAAAAGAGGAAGCAGAAAATGAGAAATGAAGTCTGTGTGGGCCGGGTGAGGGGCAGGGGAGTGGGATAGTAGAGCGGACTTCTTTTCCCCCTCTGAAGTCAGTTTGAGGGAATTCTTGTGAAGGATTCCCATCATGACAGAAATATACCAAAGGCGGTGTATTTAATGAGATCCAGGCTATGCTTCTTGTTATTTCATTATTCTAAATTTGAAAACATTATGTTTTCATTAACTCAATTCCCCAGGCTCCTCTGTGGTAGGGCTTCACATCTAATCCAAATATAATTCAATCACATCACTCATTTGATTGCAGCAATGATATTTTTGATAAAAGTCCAATTACAGACGCACTACAGTGGAATGTAGATTTGGAGCGATGCCCTTTTTTTACAAATGTTTCTCACCAAGATGAGAGGAAACTATTTTATACAAACCAAAATAGATAGCATAGTGACGACATAATGTCTTAAGTTTTTCTTCAAAATTAACATTTTTGATGCAAAGTTGATTACTCCCACTCGTTGTGAATCTTATTTAAGTTGAATTTTGGACAAAATCAGACCGACTCTGTGGACCTTTTCCATCCTGGTGTAGCTTTCCTGGTAGCCAATAGACATCAGAGGCTTTATACTCATTTTTCAGCTCTACAGTTCTACACTTCTGTACACCAACATCCTTTATGTATATGTTGATACTGTATTATTCAAAAACAGGACATGTTTCTGGTGTTATCTTTATTCATATTGCATGCCAGTGCAAAAATATCCTTGTTGTTGCAAATGATGCCAAGTCAGAGACTCAGAGTGAATAGATTTCCTTCAAATTAAAGTCTGAACGTTGTTGAATCAGAGGAGACCGTTTAGACGGGCCCACAGGAGAACTTGAAGTTGTCACAGAGCCTCTTAAGCCATGTGTCCTTTGATTCAGTCCTCTCTGTGAGCCGTTGTGTTGTGGATGTGTGTGGTCTCTCACGCAGATTATTGAAGACAAACACTCTGGCTCTTCTTCTGAGCCTCCTCAGGCACTTTGACAGAGTGAGCCACGCATTTCTTTTTTAACACCAACCATTCTTGTTGCTAGGAGACTGGTTGATCTTTTTCTTTGACTCAGCTCACTTCCTGTTTTTCTTTTGTCTTTCTGTACATCACACTGTGTTCCTCTCCCACACTTATAATAAATGAGTTAATTATACCCATACGTGAAGAGGTTTAAAGATGACAGTCCATTGCTACCAGAATTAAAGGATGATGATGTACCGTTTCACGGCTGGGTCTTTATTATGACGAGAGACTTACTGTTGGAAAATAGTGACATTCATCCGAGCAGGGGATTCACTGCTCCATTATTGATCTGAGTTGTTGTGTGGAGGAGATGACGCTACATTATTACACTTTGAAATAATGCCAAAGGATAAGAGGATAGTTGGAAGACATAAAGAAGAAACCACACCCATAAATGAGGTGCTGGATCACCCTCTGATTGGTTACAGAGAAAGACTTAAAGTTTCATATGTTGTGACCAAGAGGCAACCTCCGGTTCCTAAATATGAAGCCCATGCAGAAGTGTTATAAACTGCAGTTCACGAGAATCTGCTTGAGGCTGGCTGCAGAAACACATGAAACCACATACACACCAATTCAAAGAAGACGATCTTTACAGCAGAAATAAACATGGTTACAGCCTGGTTCAAAAAACGGCTTGAGTCTACGTAGCTCATTTCCCTATCGGCACACACTGTACAGAGGGTGAATATTTTTCTAACGCGTCAGTTCAGAAGATATTAAAATTACGAGTTTTTGCCCATTTAAGGACATGACTGACCTGACTGACAGGAGTTCAGCATTACCAATATGGCGCCCGCCGCCGACTGGCTTCAAAACAGTGCTCAGGAACAGATGGGTGAGGTCATGGATACTACGTCCATTTTTATACAGTCTATGGTCGTGACATATTACAATATTAAATTTTGCATCTGTCCTTTTTGACCCACAGTGCACCTTCCTTCCAGCTCTTGACCTTTGTACTAAAGTATTGATATGGCAAAAGGTCAAGTTTCTCTTGCTTATCCTTTGCTATAGAGCTTTTATAATGGTCTCTCTGAGCAGTTACTTTATATTATATCAGTTTTGGGCCTCACTTTTTTCCCTCCTGAATTTTATCCACTGATTAACGTCCAGTTTCCAGTAAAAAAAAAGTACATGAAGATTACTTTCGTTTTGAACTCTACTTGAAAATCTTACAGACATTAGTTTTCTAAAACAAAGAGATTTCTTAGTTCCTTTCACTTGTCTCCTTCCCTTACTCATCCTTGAACACATACTGCGTGGTCATACAGAAAAACTTCCACCCAAGAGAAGGAGAATGGTCAGGAAGTGTCAGCAGTGAGGTTGCTCTTATTGAGCTGTTGCTTTAGGAGAAATCTATTGATTATATAAACCTCATGAAGTATCTCCTGCTGAAGCTTGGAGACATTGGTTTTCATGTGGGCTCTAACTATTCACTACTGTCAGTTTCATATTTATGTAACACCAACATTTTTATGCAGTGGTAAGATGTCCGTGATATCTTCCATGACATATCTTTCTGATATGCTGTGGTTATGTGTGAGAGTCTGTAAGGCAGTTGTCAGGTATTATACCGTACCGTTAATAACGGTGTATCATTTCTCAACATAGAAGTCTAACACGGGACTTCCCTCAGATCCATGTCCAGTCCGTCTCCGATCCGCTGCTGTCCGACTCTGTGATCTCTCGTCCGTCAACACTTATCGGTTGTTTTTTGGGAACACAGCACGGAGCAGGACCGCCGGATAGCTGGAGTCATGTGACCGAGGTTTTCCTATGGCAATCACTGAATCAAGGATTCTCCTCCTCTCCTCCTCTCCTCATCCATGTTGTCTTTATCAGCCTCTGAAAACATCTGACCTGATGACTCCAGGCCTGCCTCTGCTCAAAATGACATTTTGTTGTCATCGTTAAGTTAAAAACGATCTAATGATAACACAGAGTGTTTTATTCTGAAAATTAACCGGATGTTTTCATTTTGTTTTGGTGCCTGACTTCCTGTCCCGATTCATCTGCTCTGTTAAGATTGATGCGTCGTGCTCCGGCATCCGGCAAAAATAGAAGTCTTGAGTATCTTGAGTAGCGGATCCAATGGGAGTTAACAGAGTGACTAGAATAGAAACCTATCAGATCCAGTGCCGTGACTTATTGGAGAAGGACCGGTCACAGATCTTGTGGAATATGGCCGTAAGAGTCCAGCACATTTCACCTCTTCCTGTTGACACTGTGGCGAAAGTTTGAGTTTCAGATTCTATTCTAAATTGATTGACAACATGACGCAGGACTCCTCTGCTTCATGTCAGGGTCTTGCTCACCCTGTTTGGGATACAATGCACTCTCTATACATTACCCCCATCCATTGTGTATCCCCATTTTGTTGTTGTATTTGACGTCATTGTCTTCTTAGTATTTTTTGCTTCACTAAAACATGTGTTGTGGTAAAGCGGGGGCATAAAGATTAAACTCCATTATTTTTGAAACAGTGATGACCAATCAGTGACCATAAACCTGCTCCGTTCACAAGCAGCCGTCTGTATGTGTGTGGTGCAGTGAACATAAAGCCCCCGACAGGATTTTACCTCATGCTGTGTGGAGCTGATTGTGAGCACTGCTGTGAGATGCAGAGTGGGACTATCGCAGCACCTTATTTTTGTCCAATGCCACCAATCTGTCAATCTCCTTTTATGCATGTACACTGGAACATATTCATAGAATACAGTGAAAGGGCACATCGTGACAGGAGCTGGTTTATGAAGAAAGTACTTTTGAACATTCATCCTCAGCGTCACCGCTGACATGCAGCAGCATACTTTGAGTCTGCTTGTCCCCACAGGCAGCCATCTGGAAGAGCAGAGAAGAATGGAGGTATGCAGGGAGAGGAACATCTGGTCTGCTCTGAGTTTGCACTGACAGGAAATGTGATGGATGGATTTCCACTGAGCCAGGCCCGGTTATGAACCTATACTTTGTTTTTTTATTGGCCTGTGAAATGGTCAGTTATTATGAGCCCTGGGCTGGATTATTTGTTTGCCATGCTTAATGATAGCCCATCATACAGTATCTATGATGGAGTCAGACCATGAAGCAGAGTGCAGCTTGATAATGGATACAGAGCCCAGAGGAACATCTGTGATGCGACCCAGCTTGTAACATTATTTACTACAGCGTACTAATATCAACTGTTGTCAATAATGGATGTCTGTGGACATTCTAGTGCATGACTATAGACGGCATCAAGGTCAGCCCCAGCTTTGATGCTTTTTGTGGCCGTTAATCTCCTCTCGTTCACTGTAGGGGATGCAAATTGTTTAAGTAATCTTCCATCAGATTATTTAGATTTAGTTCATTCACCATAGCAGCTGATATTCTACATCACACTCAATTGCAGCCATTTCACAGTATCATGAATGTGAGGTACAGTGGTTATTGTTTTGCACTTCAACACATGAACTTGACACAAGGCTGATGTTTGTTTCGACTGTGCGTTGACGTATGAAAAATAAAGTCAGTTGAATCGTTGAGTCTTCATCGGAGCACTGACACTTTACTGCTGAACTCGGAGAGAAAAAACTCTGCAGAGCTCATACTGACAGTCAGGAAAATAAACAGAATACAGGAGTAACCTGTGTAGACGTTAAGAGTGAAGGAGAGGGAAGAAAAGTCGCTCCATGTCAGACACTGTTTGCAACTCACCTGTTTACTTTTTTGCATTCGTATGAAAATATGAGCATATTTTGTTTTTAATACATACACAAATTTCATATTGAATATTTGTGTATGAATAATAGACGTCTAACTGCACACATTCAGTGCTATCTAATGAAACCCAGTCTACGCACCCTTTCTTGCACTCTCTCCAGTACACGTCTAAAATCTACACTGAAGGAATGCCAAGCAGCTCCTTAATCCGAGCAAGTGCTGACTGAGGTTTAGATTGGATGGAGGGAATGAGGAAGAAGCCAGGGATGTTGAGATGTGCAGGTGAGAGGGCAAAGGGTTTATAGATGGGCGGGGAGACAGGGAAAGAAGAGAGTCGAGATCAAAGCAGGGGTTATCCTCAAAAGAACGTGTACTTTCCAGGTATTTCATTGTCAAAAAGAGACGGCTTATCTGCTCTGTGGTCTCTGCTACAATGAGTCTGTGTCAGGAAACCGGATCCTTGTGGCCACTGTGTTCCTGAGGTCAGGGTTTTTAATGAGATGTCACTGTAGCAGAAGGTTTTAAAAACAAAACTGCAGGAACAACGTACCTTCTGAATATGTGTCACAGAGAGAAGGGATTCTTTCATCAGATAAGAGTGTTACTTAAGGATTTTCTGTTTTCTGTTATCCTGCAGGTACGACTACAGAGAGATGCTCTACAACTCCACATTCTGCCTAGTACCCCGAGGACGACGGCTGGGCTCCTTTCGCTTCTTAGAGGCTTTACAGGTCAGTGAATCACAAACAGATGTTGCTCATTAACACCAGACTAAGCTGTTAATGAATCTGAGTCAGTCACTGTGGGAGCAAAATGGTGACTCTGGTATTTTGTTAGGCATCAAATGTTTCCACTTTTCATAGTAACTTAGTATGAACTAAAAGTGAACAAATTGTAGGAAGTGCAACACTGCACGTAATACTGCTTCTGAAGTATCAATCGGTCTTTTGATTCAATTCCATTAGTATGTTAGTTCCTGGTAATAAGGCATTTTTTTGCGGTTTCATTTATCAGCTGAACAAAATGTCCAAACAGTGGAGCTGTTTAAAGAGATCTTATGTGAGTCAGCCCTGAGTTATGTTGACCTAATAATGAGGGCATTAATGAGTGGTTGTGAATGGAAAAAGTGATTAAGTGTGTCACTCCCAGTAGCCCTCTCACTCACTGCCAGTCATTGTGTGATGGTGCAGACAGTGTTGATACAGCTGTGTCTGACTCAGTGCCTGTCATCTTTCTCACATGATTTTTGTCTTCAGTTCTCTCTTTGACCGTCTGTCTTCACCCACCACCTCCAGTCATCCACTGCTGTAACAGTACACTTTTTTATTCTGCTACATTCTGACATGAATGTTCTTATTTTCTGTCTGCAGTGAGCCCAACGCATTCATTGTCTCAAATAAACAATCTGCCGAGTTTCTTTAAATGTACACAGATGTTTCAACATCTTTTTGACAGCACAAGACGTAAAGACACAATGATGAAGGACATTATTTTACTGAGCAAGTTCACTCAGGGTAGTTCTGTTTTGAAAAACCTTCCCACCCTCCTTCCCTTTGACTACACAGTGAATAAACACCCATAAACACCCTTTTTAAAAATAGTTATCCCATTTCAAATGGACTGAGGCAAAGTGCAAAACTGTCCTGTGGTCTGACAAATCATTATTTAACATTTGTTTTTGAAATCATGGACACTGCGCCCACTGCTCCAAAGAGGAGATGGACCGCCTGGCTTGTTATCAGTGCATAGTTCAAAAGCCAGCACCCCTGATGGTATGAGGATACATAGGTACCCTTGGCATGGGTAGCTTACAAATCAGGGAGGGCACTGTTAATACTGAACAATATGCTGCCATCCAGACAATGCCTTTTTCAAGGAGGACCTTACAGATTTCAGCAAAACAATGGCAAACCACACTCTGCAATTATTACAACCACATGGCGAACATGAAGAGCTGGGGTGCAAAACTTGTCTTCCTGCAGTCCCAAATCCTCCCCCATTGAAAACATTTGGCACATCCTGAAACAAAAACTATAACAGTGGAGACCCCAAACTTTTGAGCAGCTGAAATCCTGTTAAAGGCAATAATGGGACACATTTTTACTTTCCAGAAACTGGTCCCCTCAGTTCCCAAACATTTGCAGTGTTGCTAAAGAAGAGGTGATGCAACACAGTGGTAAACATGCCCCTGTCCAAACTTTGTTGAAACATGTTGATCCCATCAACTTTAAAATGAGCAGATATTTTTCATCAAACAATCAAATGTTCAACATCTTGTTGCCTTTGCACGCTTTTCTCTTTCACTAGAGGATTTACATGAGTTGCAAACTGTCCAATTATTTTTTATCAATATTTTCCTGCAAAATTTGGTTTGAGATATTAAGCTGTCTCCAGTAAGTGCAAAGGTCATGTTTGTAAATGAGAACTGGTTCTCAAACATTTTTTACCTGGTAAAATAAAGGTAAAATAAATAAATAAACAAAAGGCAGAAAAAGTCAGTATTGACGTTGTCAAATAATCCAAAGCAACCAAAGTTTGTTTTTTCCCTCTTTGTGAGTTGTTTTTGTTTTGAGACATGTAAGCTCTTGTCTTGGGAAAACCAGTACAGAAACAGGCAGAGGAGAGGTATATTTTGAGCCTGGACTTTAAAGTTTACAGTAGAAGTTAGGCAGTGGCTGTTTATGTGAAGGAATGGGAAGATAATTGCACCACCAGGGAGTCAGGACTGAGCCGAGGTGAGACTGTGGACTCATGACCAGGTCCTCACTGGAGGAGAAATCAGTGCAGCTCTGGTTGAAATGGAGTGTAGCAGAGGTTAGCTGGAGTAAAGGTTTGGACCACTGCCTGGAGGTATTAGTGAGTCTCTCCTCCTGCTGACTCGCACAGGAGCACAGGAGTTGAGGAGTTGAGGAGGGCAGATAGGTACTTGAGGATGTGTGGAAGTTAAAGGCCAGGCAGGCAAGCAGTAATAGTAAAAACCCTCAAGCGATCATGCTAACAGGTCAGATAGGAGGCTGTGTACAAGTCCAGGGCAGCAAAGTCACATGAGGAGGGGTTGACTGATCTGGCAGGTGACGTAAAGTGCAGACCTGCGGGATCAAGTTGTGCAATGCAGGTGCCCTGACAAGCAGAAGGCTTGAGTCACATTGAGATTTTCTGCTACACGTGCATGTTTGCAAAATGCAGGCATTGCACAGTAGGGAGTCTTATTGATGAAAGCCTGTCCTGTGTTTGTGTTTGTGTTTGTGTTTGTGTGTGTGTGTGTGTGTGTGTGTGTGTGTGTGTGTGTGTGTGTGTGTGTGTGTGTGTGTGTGTGTGTGTGTGTGTGTGTGTGTGTGTGCTTGTGTGTGCTTGTGTGTGCTTGTGTGTGCTTGTGTGTGTGTGCTCATACGCATGTGTGTGAGTATAATGTGATGAGCTGGGAGAGGATTGAGCTCCAGGAGTCTCTAGTTGATTGCTCAGAGCAGATAGGTAGAGAAAACATGGAAGCGTTTCAGCAGATTGCTGCCTCTGCTAATGACACCAAGGAGATTAGACGGGCGCCGCAGCACTCTGATGCGGGAGGTTTGTGCCTGGACGTGTGTGTGTGTGTGTGTGTGTGTGCACGTGTGGTGACCAAGGCCAATCAGTGAATGGTACCATGCTTAACAGATTAAAGGAGCGGTCACTGTGGGCAGGAGGCTGAAAACACTCACACACAGAGACTTGAACTTGCAGCACAGTTATACACAGAAGTTTGCATACACATGTGGGTGAATTAAATCATGGGGACACACAAGTGCGCACACAAACATGGGTTTGCATGCGCTCTGTATACAGAGACTATAGTCCTTGTCGCCACAGGTGCTGGTTCAACTCCCAGCCCATGACTCTTTGCTGCCCGGCCCCTCTCTCTACTCCCTACATGTCCTGTCTCTCCTCAGCTGTCCTGTCTAATAAAGGAAAAATGCCCCCCCCACAAGTCTTTTGTGTCTTTAATGTTCAAGTATGTTTTGAAATGTGTCTCCTTTCCACTGAACATAATGATCCTTTTATGAAGCTGCCCTGCCTATTCTCTCTGAGAGTCAGTCATCAAGGTACCACAATGTTCCTGTAGTTAATGCAAATGTGTTTGAAGACGAGTTGCTCCCATTGGTTGAATTGCCTGATGGGATTGCCGGTGAAATGGACCATGTGCAGTGATTGCATTGGTTTGCGGAGCATAAGCCATGTTGTATTATTTTCCAGTTTTCTCTCCTCTCCTGTCTGTTTTATTGTATTGCTTGTAGCTACACAAACTAGAAACATTCCTCTCCTCAACCAACTCTGTATTCTGTTTGTGTGTGTATTACTCCCACAGGCGGCGTGTGTGCCAGTGATGCTAAGTAACGGCTGGGAGCTTCCCTTCTCAGAGATCATGGACTGGAATACAGCAGCTGTAATCGGGGATGAAAGGCTGCTATTACAGGTACAGACTGAACACAGATCTTAAGGTTGGAGTTTCTCAGGAGTTTTGTCATCACAAACAAGACAAGCTCAATGTATGCTGCTGTCACATTGCCAATTAATCTTTCGTTTGTTTGAGGATGACAGCATTGTTGACCCCAGTTTCCATCAGGTCTGATCATATTCAACATGTGTTAACACAGCGTGGAGTAATAAAAGTGTGCGTTTGCCTCATGGAATCAACTTTGCACCAGAGCTTTGCGTCTGATGTCTTATATTTTCTGTCTTTCTTACCTGAGCTCTGTTCTCTGCATCAAGACCACTGTTCTCTAAAGCTGTCAAAATCAAGAGTCGGTTTCTGTATCTTAACATGCTACATGTGTTCCTCTCTATCACAGATCCCATCAACAGTGCGCTCCATCCACCAGGATAAGATCTTGTCGCTGAGACAACAGACCCAGCTCCTGTGGGAGGCCTACTTTAACTCTGTGGAGAAGATAGTGCTGACTACACTCGAGGTACACATATGTTCATGTTTTAATAATTCTATTCCTCACAAATATAGTGCAATTCTTTTTATACATTCTTTTTGTTTCTTTCTTTTGAAGTGTCTCAGTTCTTCATCCCATTTATTGACGTTGTCAGGCTTACAGCTGCAAACAAAGTACCCACAATGAAACTGCTCCAGACGAGGTTGAAAACCAAGAGGGATGATGTATACTGTTAAACACTGCTGTCATGTTTCAGTGGCAGTTTTTTGCAGTGGCTTGGCCATCAATCATGTCAGTAGTTTGTTCCTGTCAGATACCATTTGTCTGCTTTCTTCCTGCAGAGTAGCAGGCTATCACACTGCTCTCAGGCTGGAATTACAAACAAGAAAAGATGAGAGAGAAAGAAAAGGATAAAGGCGCAGGACAACAGACAGGATGAGTAAAGCTGTAAGGGAGTCAGGATTTTTCACTGCATTGCCTGTCATGAGTTTGTGTCTCCAAATTGAGCATATCCTGATATCAGCACTTGACCCTGAAGTATTATAATTGGTCCTCCAGCTCATTTTTCAGTTTGAAAACAATACAGCTCAGTCAACAGCAAAAAAGTACAGGAGTAATCATCAGCAGTGAAGCTGGTTTTCAGTTGTGTTACACTCCAGCCTTATTGCTGACAGCAGTCAGACCTCAGATAGTGTTACTGAGGCTTTGTCCCAAGAGGCAGGAAGAGTGCTGGAAGGCAGAGCTGGGACTTGTATGTCAGCAGGCTGAAGTTGCAGTCCCAAGAAGCTGATCTTCGATCTGTTTACACTCTCTGTGTCTCAACCCTTCCAACACATACCATAGTACAAGACTATAGGGAGGGCAGTGTTTTGGCTTTAAATTGAATCTATTAGAGGGCGAGCGTTAGCAAGGGTCTCCAGATATTGTGCTGTAAACAAGGTGAAGTTTCAACTCAAGTATCTGTTTATTACAGCAATATCTTACAAGAAGTAAAAAGGCTTTATTTTGCCCTGTAGCTACCTCACAGCTCCAGAGAATGCTTAATATTTAATGAAGGTGTCCTCTCACAGTGCAGTCTTCTCAGAGCTGTGGAGGAGTGGGAAGCAGTTGGTGCTGTTAAGCATGCTCACACTTTGTAATATTGGGCTAAATCAACAGACCTCGGGTTAGTTTCAGGGAACTGCTGCTGCCAGCCCACTTTATATTGACAATTGTACTGAAGTTATGTTGTTGTAAATGTTCTCTTAAACCTAAAATGCTTTGGGTATTGTAGTTTAGCATGTGCAGACATTTCAGGAGGAATTTTTAAGCTGAAGGAGCAAATCGATTCTTTCAAAGCTGTTTCACAGGCAAAGGATCAAGGGTGATTCTTCCTAATGCAAGCCTGCATTCTTGAGTGTTAGTCATACTATTCAAATTTAACTAGTGACATTTCTTCTCATTTACTCCAATGTGGTTTAACTAGATCCAAAGAGAAGCAACCATTACCAAAGTATGAGTTTTGATTTCAGTTTATACAACTTGCACAGCAGTTCCCTTCGTGTGGAGTCAGAAAAAAGGGGAAGAACGAACATCAGAATGACCTCAGTGGAGGAGGAAATGTGTTTTTGATCAGCATTCATTTCATATTAGTTATGTAAGCATTCACTTCTGCCAGATATCTTGACACTGTACCTTTTTATCTGTTTCTTTCCCAGTTAGCGTTTGCATACATTCATACTACTTGATTTGTTCTCTTTAGGAGTAGGCTTCTAAATTCAGTGGCTAACGAATGTCACTAGCTTGTTCAGTAGTTACGTTTTGTATGTTTTATGCAAAATATCAAGGATGTGTAAGTTGTGCTATGAACTTGTTTGAATGGTGTGTTAAGTGCAAAGAATATATACTCAAACCAGCAAAGAACCAAAAGAAAACTGAAGTGAAGCAGAATCACAGAAATGTGTTGTCATGATGTGACATAAACATGAGCAAATATTTTTTTTTCTTTTTTATTCCTCATTGAATTGACTGGATGCTTCAGGAGTTAATTTGAGAGTTTCCAAGCAGCTTATTAGATGAATGTTTGATTTGAGGTGTAATGACATGAAGGATCATGGCTTTAAGCTAATTTCCTATCAACTTCCTCTTGACAGACATGAATATGTATGTCCTCCACTCCCCTTTTGATACAGATCATCCAGGACCGGGTGCTGCGGCACACCTCCAGGAGTAACCTGATGTGGAACAGCCTGCCTGGAGGCCTCTTCACCCTGCCTCAGTACTCTACACACCTGGGGGACTTTCCTTTCTACTACGCTAAGCTGGGTCAGTTCCTTTTTCATGCATATTCTGCTGTTTGCTACAAATAGCATTAATGGCGCACCCTGAGGTTTGATTCTCATCACACGGCTCTGAAACATCTGGCGTGTGGCAGCTGTTAAAGTCTCATAAACTAGCATGCGAGTCAGTGACATTGCCACAAGTTCTGCAGTCTGTCTTTGTTAATTCATCATATGTCACAGAGAAGCTCACCAATTAGACCTGCCATGTTGCTGCGCTGTGTTTTTGCTTGATTAATTGGCCTGACATGAGGCTAGCTGCTGACATTGGGATTTGGTTAATTGGCACCTTTCTCCTCCACAAGCCTTATTAGACCTTCTCTGTACCGTCCCTGTATGCTGAGTAAACACAGCTTGAAGTTAACAAGCACAAACTTGTCAACTGTGTTTTACCTATATCAAAGCCCTGTTGTGTGCATGTTTAGAAGTTGTGATAGAGTTGAAGTAAAGCCTCATGAAATGATGCATATACAGCTGATTATGGTGGTGACACAGCTGAGTAAGAATCAGGTCATTCTCATGTTTGTGTCTGTTCTTAACTTTGTTGTGTCCTTGCTGTTCTCAGGTATTAAACCGTACTCCAAGTTTACAGCGATCATTCATGTGGTGACCCCGCTGGTCTCCCAGTCACAGCCCGTCATGAAGCTGCTTGTAGCTGTGGCCAAATCCCAGCTCTGTGCTCAGGTAATTTAAAACACACCACACTCTGCATTCTTCACCTCTCACTGTTATGATCAGTTAGATTAATTGTGCTGCTAGGATGTGAGTAGGCGTTCCATTGAACTGAAATAACATGAGCTGATGTATAAGATTAGTGTTTTATAAAACACAGTGAATCGTTAGCAGAACGTGGGCAGAACAGGAAAACGGCTCCAAGTCTTAATGTCAGACTTATTTTTAGATTTGTCACTTCACTAAAGTCCAGTGTTGACTTAAAACTGCTTTTGAAATGCATCTTCTTTTATATGAGGGATGAAGGGAGGCTGTCCTATGATTTCCAATCCTTCCACAGCTGATGTGCTTTGAAACTATTTCTACAGATACTATAATAATAGTGATGCATGCTTATGGAAATACAGGAATGAATTACCTGCTGAACAATCAAAAGTAAATCTATTCTGCTGCCAAGCATAATAACTTTAAATCATAACTTCATATTCATATTAAGGATATTAGTGGTGACAGTAGAGGGTTGGGTAGAAAGCCTTTTAACCAAACGGTCTCTGTACTTGAAGTGGAGAAGTGGTTTTTATACAATAAGTTAATCTGGTTTTTAAAACATATTTCTGCAGAGTAGAAATGATTCTGCTGTTTTGCAGTCACCAAAATGTGAGACAAGAAAATCTCAGCACAACACTCACAGTGATAGAGCGTCTTGCTGTAACATAATGTTCCTTAGTTTTTGAAAAGTGTTGGTGAGAGTGTTTTTTGGGTCATGCATGAGTAACTAAAGTCTGCCAGGATTGTGAAACATTAAAGTTCTCCCCTTCAAACATATTTCTCATTGCATTTAAAGAAGCACCGTACATGTTCAAATGAAGATGAACATGTCATGAACAAAATGATGACGATGCTTTACCTGTTTTGCCTTTGTGCAGGTGATCGTTCTGTGGAACTGTGACAAGCCTCTTCCTGCCAAACACCGCTGGCCTGCCACCTCAGTCCCTGTCATTGTTATAGAAGGAGAGAGCAAGGTACACATCTCTCATTAAGCAAAGTCACTGCCACCAATTTGCATTTAGCACTGCAGGTCTTCAGTACATTCAAACTTGGGATTTGGAAAGTGTAATAAGGCGGGTGTTCTAAAGTTTTCTTTCAAACCAAATGGTTAATGTGATAAAAATGAATGGTACTGAAGCTGTTTCAAGCTTTTTTCTACTTCACTTTCCTCTTTTTTTTACCCAAATTGGTCTCATCAGATACTGAGTTTTTGAAACCACAGATCATGAGACCAAGTAAAAGCCCAGACATAAAATGCTTCAGCTTCCACTTTAGCTTAGAGAAGTACAGGAGCTCTAGGTATTATGTTATGCCCCACAGTAATCTATCAAGTAGTTAATGTGTTATAACAACATAAATTGTTCTTTCTTTGGCTACCTCAAAAAGTATTATACTTTCACAATGGCATCAATGTAAATAGTGTACAAACTGTCTATTAAACTTAACAGAGGAGTGTCTGCTCTCATGGTTAAATGAAAGCATCTTGGGTCACTGCTGCCAGCTATAAGAGAAGTTTTTATTAATCAGTACTGTGATACTGCACATGACTTTTCAAAGCAACATGAGACTTTTTCTAATTGCCGATTTATTTCATATGTTAGGGATGAGCCTGGCTAACAAGATGCTGCTGTCATGGTTAGAAAGCCTCACAGTATACGTCTAAAAATAATTGGCATTTCGTTCAGGGAGTTTCGGTTTCCTTGCCAGAAAGCAGCGTCTGCAGGGTTCATCAGGGAGTGGAGCGGCCCTGCTGCTTGTAGATGTCTATCTGGTTTTATTTCATCAGTAGAAGGCTGTATTTCTGCTGTCATCTGTGTAATGTCAACTGGCATGTTTGGCCGACTCTGTGGCTAACACACTGAAATTGAACAACTCTAAAGCACACAGACATCCAGGGACGTGTAGCGCTACTCGTCAGGCAGGTGTACTTTGCTTGTGCACATATGGGTCCTGTTCCTAGTATTTTTAGCTGCACGTGAAACTCTTAACTCTCTGTCAGCAACCGCTCACTTTTTCTTTTTTTGTGTTTTCGTTTTTGTACCTCACATCAGGTAATAAGCAGCCGTTTTCTGCCCTATGACACCATCCCTACTGATGCTGTCCTCAGTCTGGATGAGGACACGGTACTCTCCACCACAGAGGTGAGAACACCATCTACTTCTAATTAAGACTACCTGCTGCAGATGTTCTTATTCTTAATTGTCTAATATATATCCCATGTGTCTTTTTAATGGAGTGATTTAGAGCTAGAATGATTTGTTCTTTTTGTACTGGCCTCATGTCCTCTTCCTCCCCCTCCGATCTCTCTCTAGGTGGACTTTGCCTTCACGGTTTGGCAGAGTTTCCCAGACCGCATCGTTGGCTATCCAGCCCGCAGCCATTTCTGGGACAGCAACAAGGAGCGGTGGGGTTACACCTCCAAATGGACCAATGACTACTCCATGGTGTTGACCGGGGCTGCCATCTATCACAAGTACTTACATGACTGCATTCTACTGCTCCTTACTTTCTTTACTGTTTTTAACTCCTGAAGATTCATATTTTGGATTCTGTGAACTCAAAAACTGACACATCTTCTTCTCGTAGATACTACCACTACTTGTACACCACCTACCTTCCCGCCAGTCTGAAGACCATGGTTGACCAGATGTCGAACTGCGAGGACATTCTGATGAATTTTCTGGTGTCTTCAGTCTCCAAACTACCCCCCATTAAGGTCACCCAGAAGAAACAGTACAAGGAGACCATGATGGGACAGGTGAGGCAGAAATGAGTCAAGAAGGCAGAACAGGAACTTTGTCTGATTTGTGTTGATGATAGGGATGTTCACAATTAATCGAGTATGGAGTAATTGATTGTTAAGAACTTACTCGGCTGGCACCTGACCACGTTCACATGCTTATTTTCCTCAGTAAGAACGAGTAGACAGAAAAGACACTGTGAATCTGAAATATGTTTCTGTTCAGTTCTCCTGTTGAAGTCTGAGCCTTCACTTTTATGACTGTATGTCCAGAGAGATCGTGAGCCTGCTCCACACGTTGATATTCAGTGTGTTTAACATTTTTAACACCTCAATATGATCTGTAGCTGTTCAATCATGTCAGTTATATCCATTGTATTGGGAAGGAAAATTTGATTCAGGGGAAAAATGCATTTGGCATTATTTTTGACATGGAAAACGTTTCTGTTTTTAAAAAAAAAAAAAAAAAATTCGATAATTGATGGTTAACAATTGCAAAGATTGATCACAGAAAATACTTGAAATGTACATCCCTAGCTGATGACTCTTCTTTTTTAAGGCTGCACTATTTTTTTGTTTTCATCTGTGTGATTATTTCTGCACACTGAAAACTGAAGTAGAAGAAGAAGACAGATTTTGATGCCATTTTTCTTCATTTGTGGAAAAATGACACTCAGGTGTGAAGCAGAGTCAATGCATTGTAATGGAAACTTTTGTCATTCATTCTAATCTAAACTCTTTCAATTAGAGTGTAAAGTGAAACACCTTAATGATGCAGAAGACAAGCACAGTGTATCATTGTGTAATGAGTAAACACTTGATGTAACATTTTGTTAGCTTCTCTTTAAAACTTTGAACAGTCACGGCTCACGTCATTGTTGATCTTTTACAATGACGCTTCGTATGAAATCGACAGAGACGTGTGTTTTTCTTGATTGTTGTAGCAGCTGATGACCTTCACACACATACTCTAACAGTGTCTGCTGTTATAACATACCCAGTTTGTAAATTTGAACAAAAAATTAGTTTTCTTGGAATATGGCCTTCAATAAAAATCTCATGAATAATTGCAGCAGGCTCTGAAAGGTCAGAGTATTTTGTGATGCATTATTCATTGAGTCTGTCTTCCTGTCCCTTGCACTCCCGTTTATCTCTTCCACTTTCTTCCTCCAGAGCTCCCGGGCGTCTCGCTGGGCCGACCCGGACCATTTCGCCCAGCGTCAGACCTGCATGAACAAGTTTGCCAGCTGGTTTGGCACCATGCCGCTGGTCCATTCTCAGATGAGGCTGGACCCAGTGCTCTTCAAAGACCAGGTGTCCATACTGCGGAAGAAGTACAGAGACATCGAGAGGCTATAACCCTCCAGCGCCCCCCCTCGCGCTCTGTGGACACAACAAAGACTGAACTAAGGGGGGGCGGACATTTAAAGAAACGCAGAGCCTTTCCATGATTGCATGGGACGGATCGATGGAGAAGCAAATGGGATTTCATACAGAGAGAGCGGAGGAGGAGAAGAACAGACATGGAGGGGGCCACAGTCATGCTCTCCTCTGTTGTGTCGTCCTGTATTCCTCCTCTCCTCTCTTTCTCTTGTGTGGAGAAAAGCTGAGCACACAGGTCCCACTCTACACACTAAGACTTCCTCTGACTGAAGGACACCTGATGACTGAAAGTCTGCTCCACTCTGAACTGAACGAGTCAAAGTCATGGAGTAGAAATCCCAGGTGTCTGCTTCAGTGTCTGAAGACTCCTTTCCCTCTCTGTGTCCACTCTGCACAGGTTTCAGAAAGTTTTTGCTGACAGAATATTGTTGATTATTATGACTATGAAGAGGATCACACTATTTTGGATTGTGTCCAGTTTTTTTTATACATTGAATGAATGGTCAGCACGGCTCTCTGTATTGTCTTAATCAGCAGGGTGGGTGAGGAGAGGTACGACGCCCTCTGGACCACAGAAATGAGTCATGATCGTTGATCTGACATTCACAGTGCCTCAAGTTTATCTAACGGCGTAGAGATCTGGGACTCGGTGCAGGAAGAGCACCTTGATCTTGCTGCTTTCTGTTTTGTTTGATTTTTTTCATGATTTGTGATTTTCTTTATGATCAATGGAAATATGGATCGTGTAGTTAATTCTTCAGGTCTGCGTAATGAAACTTCTCTTTTACCCAATCAACAAGCAAATTTGTCTTTATGTGCCATTTTGAAAATGTTTTCCTAAAAGAACCATGACAGTCTTACACAACTAGCTTGATTTTACTTCATGTACTCTGTGGGAAAATCTATACTCAAGAGCTGTAACTACAGACAGAATTCATTTATTCCCTCTTTTATTTTCTCTCTGTTTTCCTCATTAAGGCTTCTATGATGAGCTAGAATTGGTACTTGAATCTGTGCTGGCCTGAGGAACAATAGATGATAAAACCTGCCTTTGTGAAGAGAGGCTGAACCTGCCAATCGAACCACCCATTGGTCTGTTTGAAACTGTGAAAACTATCAATGATTTATTCTTAGCACGGGATATTTATATTCAGTCGTTGTCTCTCTGCCATGAACCTGATTTCATCTTGTCCGGTGACACGTCTGGCATTAGCCTGAGGGGGAGAAGAACTTAACACGAGCTAACACTTGCTTTCATTGAGGAGCTTCAAACAGGGCTTGATGGCGTCACTTATTGGACTTCTGTTTTCCACCCACTTGCTATAAGCAAATATGACCAGACAAGAATCCTCATTAAGCTTCATTACATCTTTAAAAGCACAGGGAAAAAAATGTGCTTCCAAACGCGAGATATGCTCTAATAAGTAATTATTGTCATTTGTGTTCATTCTTCAACATAAATGCGTGAAATGAGATGCCTTTCAATTTTCAGAGTATATTTGCAGAACGCCAATTTGTGTCTCTAATAATTCCAGATTTATGACAGCCATTCATCTCTGCGAGGTTGAGATTGACAGTGTTTGGTTTGTGCCGTGTTGGGCCGCATTGAAAATGTAATGTTTAAGTATATCTTAGTTTGTTTTTCCTTCTCCATCAGCATCTCATCTACTCACAATCCTTGTATTGATGCCAAACGTCAGTGGAGCATGAGATGAGATTTGTTGCAGATGGATAGATGAACCTTTTGGTCACTTTTCACTTCAGTCACACGTGACATGTCATATCAGGTTATCTGAAATGTGATACATTTAGGATGTGCGCTTGTGATTTTCAAATCACTGTGCGTTTTCACTCTTAAGTTTCTCAGTGCGTGAAGTCAACAACATCTCTGAGGAAATCTGAACCACACCTGTGCTGACGCCTCCGCAGGGAGCTCCATCTTCATTTCAGTGGAAGACAAATGACCTTTGTGATAAATGTCACTGCTCTGTACCCCAACTTGTGCCAATGGATCATATATACTTATGATTTTGTTTTGTTTTTCCAACAGATACGAGGAATGCTATGCATTTCCATATTTGTGTAGTTCATTAGTTACCTGTCTATAAGAAAGTCATGTGTGGGAAAGAAAAGGGGGAAGAATGAGAGAGAGAGAGAGAGAGAGAGAGAGAGAGAGAGTGTCATGGCAGAGAAGTGTGTTGTGTGGTATTTGTCACTTCTGAGAATGTGCTATCAGCTTGACAACAAATAAACAATCCTAGTATTACTAAACACAACGCTATCAAGACGACCGAATGTGGTTGTAATAGAAACACATTTCAGAAATGACCCTGGTGCAATATTAAAGATGGCATTTTCTGTCTTTCTCTCTCCTCCTCTGGTTGTTGTCATTTCAAAGGGCGGAGGGGATGTATTGATGTGCCTTCAGATGAAGTACACTTATTGTTTTTTTCCCTTGTGCAAGAAAAGGTCCCTGTTATTTCAATGTGGATGACTTTTTGTTTTCTGTATGAATATTTAGTGAAGCGTCATGGTTCCCTCAGTGACATTGTTTAACACTGGATTGATACAAAGGCTTCTTTCGACACATCTCATACTGACATTCCTGCCTTCTCTCATGTAGGAACTCCTTGTTTTTCTATAACACGTACTGCCTTGTATTGCTATACTTGCGAGGTCCATCTTAGTGGTTTTCTCAAATATAGTAATACATGTAACACATGTGTAATTCTCCCATTGGACATATTTATCAGACAGCATTTTGTCTTGATTAAATCTATGCCTGCTCCCTTCACTCTGTTCCGTAATTGCAGACTTAATTTTATAGAGATTTAAAATGAAGCGATAGAGGAAAAATCACAATTTTTGTAAATGAATTTTATAAAAATAAACAAAAAAAAAGAGAAATAAAATGTTTGATATAATTTTGCTGTTGTTTTGTGTTACTTAAATACTATGTATTTTATATTTCTTTACCTACATTGCATGTTTTACTGTTTTCTTTTTCCTTCCAAATAAAATATTAAATACAATTTTCAGTACAATATATACAAACAAAAGGTTAAATCCTACAGTGTGCTATGAAAGATGCATATACAGTAGTTCTTTTTCCTTATTTCACCTTGTCAGCCTTCTTCCTCTATGACCCGCTGGCAACCCGCTGCCCGGCTTCCCAAACACATTTTGCGTGTTTTTGCACGGAGCCCACTAAGGGAGAGCCAAACTAAATAATACCTTTAGCTTCCTCCTTGTGTGTGTGTGTGCAAACCTCATCGGATGCCAAGAAACTGCTGTGTTTACATAAATCTGTGTCAGCATGATTGGTTTAGACACGCTGCATAAATAACAGCATCTATCCAGGATGATCCCATGGAGCATGAGACCTGCCAACTCAGCTGGAGCAACAGCTACAGGAGAGATGGCTGCCCCCAAAACCAGGCAAAACTCACAGCAAAAAGATGTTGGGGTATGTAAAAGCTGGATCCATGCCTGCATGGGATAAATGATCTAGTTTGGGACTCGGAGGAAAACCATATGGACACTTAGGCACAGACCACATCCATAAACAAGAACAAAAACCTCTTGGATCCAGATGTTGAGAGAGCAGTTTTCAATCCACTAAAGAATGAAACTTTGCTGCACTGGGGGGCCTTTCTAACTCCAAAAGCCTGTTTGTGAGATTTATGGTATGCTAATCAGTTCAACGTATCTTAATCCAGCTGATGAGATATGTATCTGCGATGGAGATGGAGCTCAGCGTGCAGGGAGTGAAGGCTCTTATCTTCACTTTGATTAAAGACAGTGACTTCAGGCCAAATTGGACGAAATTACCTTCACAAATTCCCAATGTGAAATCAGATACTGGAACTTGTTTTGTGTGAAAGCTTACAAAGAAAATGAATTTGGATCCCTTATTTCTTTAGATTTTGTCTTACAGCTTTGGTATGTGAGTAGTTATGTTGTATTGTGAAATCTGTCTGTTGGAGGTCATGTCTTGGGTGTCTTATAACTAAGACCACAATGCCCCCAAGATATGTTTTTCTCTGATGAAGAATAGACATGTTTTGTTAAAACTTTATTGCTAAATGTATGGACAGAGGAAGTGATGAAATAAAGTGAGAGTATATGTAAAGGACAAGATGTTTACCTATAAAGTCCTAACATAAAGAGACATGCCAACATACCATAACAGGACAAGAGACATGAATACATGAATTACTTTACTGATACAGAACTAATCTGACATACAACACACAGCATGGGAACTCATTGCCACCAAACAACATATAATTTAGTCTAAGTAATACAAACAGAGAAATAATAATAATTAGAGTAATCATAATAAATAAAAGAACTGTTTCTGGAGTCACTTTGCTGTAACCATCTGTCAATTAAACCTTTGACTTAATAAAACTGAAACAATCTTAATATCTAAAATTAATTTTGGATGAATAAGACAGCCTTTACTCCTGAACATCACACAGCACATCATTGAGAAACTGAATCATTCATTTAGAGCAGAAGGGCTCCCTATGGCGACACACTAGAAATGTAATCCATCAGGTGCATCATGGCACTATTTGCAACAATCAACTTAACATACAGAGGGGATATTTTCTTCAGCTGGTGTCTTGCCCGACCTCTCACCCACTATCTGCCCATGCACATGTCTCCATAGTGTTTCCATGTGCACACGTCACAATGCTCAGCAAATCCAAAGCACAAGATGTTTTCTTTAATACAGCCGTGCAGATAATCATATACTTCTGTTTAGGTATGTCGACATGAACAGATGTTCATGCTTTGTGACTCACATCATGCATGTCAGCAGAATATCTGAAGCTGCACAGCATCAGTATAGGAGTGGCTGGATCCTCTGATGCTGTTTAGATGCAAAGCAGTCACATGATATCAGCGGAGAGCAATCAGCTATCTGGTTAAAATTATCTCGTTTAACAGATGGCAGCCCAAAACTGTGTAACCATCCAGACATGGCTGTGCAGCACTGTGTTATAATGAGTCATAAACCCATTACTGTGTGCGCTGCACAAGACATCAGACACATTGTTTAATTTAATCATTTCATTAATATGAGATTCAACGTATCCGATCTTTAATTGAGCTCCATTTGAAATATATTGTTGTCTCCATTACATCTGTAAGCTTTCATTTGTGAAACCATGTTTAGTCATTTTCCACAGATCAATAATTTATTAATCTCACATTGAGCTGTTGGTGTGATGATGCAACATGCATGAGATTGATGATCTGATTTTGGAGCATATTTGCACACATTTAAATACATTTAGTAAATTGCTCCCTCGATAACAGTTAATCACTTTGTTTTGATGCATTATCATGCAGCTCAAGTGTTTTCGCCACTGCAGATATCAGACTATGCATAAGAGTTCATTAAAGATCACCCAAATCTGACTAATCGATTATCAAATCAAGCTGATAATAGGAATTAAAATAAAGATTACTCTAATGATTTGAGTGCTACCGCAGTTATCTGTCAGCCATCCTGATACAGTGAAATGAAGTCCTGCTGGTACTAAATCATAAACATGCTCCGCTGGCAGCAGTTCTGCAGCAACAGATGCTGTGGCCTATGAGACAAATCCGCTTTACTGCATACCAATTTTGTAATTTGATTGTTGATGAGTCAGTCTCTCTGTCAGGCATGTTTCTTCTCATCTCTGTTTGATATACTGTTTTATCTTCTTTCTTTGGTAGTCTGCACGAATGTCCACTTCCTGATTGAGAAAGGACCAAAATTGTTTTCGGTTTCTCTTCGCATTTTCATTTAAAATTTCCAAAGGGTACCTGATAACGTTAACAATGGCTCTACTAAATCAATGTAAGCCATAATTCAAAATGCATACATTAGTGTCTGTGCATATCCTGCTTTGCTTTAGGGACAGTCACTCTGTTATACAGGAGATGAGTCAGGGTAGGCCCAGGTAATGACAATTGTCACAACGTTGGATCTTTAGATTAAACCATTTTATTATACCCATAAATAGGTGACCACCTATACAGGGAATTGTATCCTGCCAAGTAAATAATAACATCAACTACAACAACATTACCTATGCTACAAGTCTGTTCAAATGTTTCACTGCGTCACTGGTTTTGTAAATATTTGTAAATTTACTTATTTAGTTGTGTATATACGTTGTAAGATATGCTTATTTTTACTTCTTTCATTTTAATTGCTAATTACTTTTTAAAAATTGCTAATAATAATGATAATAGTTATTAGATATATTATTAGATATGTAATATAGATTGCATCTAACCAGAAATGCTTTAGCAGTAAATTGAATAATATAAATAATACAGAATATACAGAGTTATGAATGATGGATAAATATCATGTAATATGTATCTACATGAGTGAATATTGACTATTGCTACAGGTATGTACAGGCTATGAACAGGCTATGACTATGGTTATGGTATACATTAGACTATACAGTACAGTAGTGCAAAGTGATTAAAGGATATTTACATTCTTTTTCACATTATTGATGATGATGATGATGATGATGATGATGATGATGATGATGATGATGATGATAATGATAATAATAATAACAATAATAATAATAATAATAATAATAATAAAAAGAGAAGAAGAAGAAGAAGAAGAAGAAGAAGAAGAATGATAATAATAATAATAATAATAATAATAATAATAATAATAATAATAATAATAATAATCATTATTATTATTATTATTATTATTATTATTATTATTATTATTATTATAATAGTAGCCATATTGGATTCGTTGGGATTAATGTATTTTTACAATAAAACAAAGCGTAGACCATTATTATATATGATTTAATGATTGTCCAAGTCCAGCCTCTCACCTCTGTAGAGCCCTGTTCCACAGCGCCCCCCATCTCTCTGCGGTGCTCACAGCAGGCTGGCTGTCAGAGTCCTCCTCCTCTCCCTCCTCTACCCCCCTCGGAGACTCCTCCTCCGCCATGTTTGACTGTAAACATCCTGCCGATTTTAAAAGGACAGCGTTGAGCGGGAGGAAGGCGACTGGCGCCATCTTGGCTGTTTTAATGAGTACAACAGGGGAGAATTCGCTGGGAGATATCACATAATAATTTGAATTTTCACTCATAAAGGGGCCCAGTCGGTAAGTGTACTTGCAGATTAAATATTGTCTCGTAGATTAGTGTGTGTTTTGTTCTGAAAGAAGCGTGCACGTCTGTGTTTATTCACCGAGGCCTTCACGGTACCAGGAGCCGTTAGCCACCAGCTAACAGGACAGTTAGTGTTGGGAGACGAAACAAGTCTGAGCAGCATACTACGAGCTTTACCTTCTCTTCGTGCTCGGATTCTGTTTTTATCCACTACTTAGAAGTGGTTGTATTTTTCACCTTAGATGTGATATCTGTGAAAACTTCCCCTGTAACGAACAGAATCTGATTTCTTATTGAGTAGTTAGCTAGCGGCTAACTTCATTTAGTTGATGGCGCCGACTATTTACTGGCGTGACCAACCCCTTGGCGCTTTTAACGTATCACCATATACAAAGTGAATACTCACCACAATTTAGAGTTTGGCATTTTAATTGTCTTACTTACTCATGCAGCTACATTAATAGTGTATTTTAAAGTACATTAGGGGAAAAGCTCTGTTACTATCGGTAAGTTAACGTCAAACATGTGCAGTCTCTGTGTTGTGTTCTAACAGGGAAACAGGAGGGACTTCTGTGTAGTCAGGTCTTTACCAGATCAAATACATATTTATTAAACACTTATTCTACAGGGTCGATGATCGATTAATCAACTAATAAAACTGTAGCAGTTGATTGACCGAAACACACCGAAACAAAAGAAAGGCTTCAACTGAGTCTCATTGATTTAAGCTTCAGTAAAACAAGAGATAACTTCGGCTTTCTTAATATAAGGAGTTTATTTGAGAGGCACCCTTCATTCTAATAATCTGTAGGTTAATAGTGATTGAAAACAGCAAAGTGTCTTATCAGATCTTCACTCAGAGTGGATTTATCTTTGTGAAGAGGGGAAAGGTAACTAAACTGCTCCTTACACAATGTTACATTCAACAATCAACATCTGTGAACCTGAGAGTAGTTTCAGTTTGTGTGACCTTAATATTTCCATCAATCATCACAACAGATCCACTCATTGATGTGCTCGCTCCTCTATTGTGATCATCTGAGCACCAGCAGCTTTTACCTTTCCATTGTTTACGACCCCTGGACATTTTGTGCTCCATACAGTGACGATCAATCTGTTCTTATTTGAGGTTGATAAATAATTTGTTCAGAATTATAAAGTGCTAACCCTGTGATGACCTGCAGCATTTTCTTTATTTGACAATCAGATGTATTAAAGATTGTATTGCTGACATCTTTGAAAGCACAGATCAGTTCTTCATAGATGCGTATTTGTTCCATGTTTTTGTCAGTCTCTTTGTTTCTACCTGTTTTTAGAATTGCTTCTCCGCATGTTTTTCAGGTGAGCCATACAGCAGTGTGAGTGTGTGAGCCAGAGGAACCGGGGCAATGTTCTACGCCCACTTTGTCCTCAGCAAACGTGGGCCGCTGGCCAAGATCTGGCTAGCGGCCCATTGGGACAAGAAGCTGACCAAGGCCCACGTGTTTGAATGCAACTTGGAGAGCAGCGTGGAGAGCATCATCTCACCGAAGGTAACGAAATAAAAGTGAACATTGTAAGGACACACTGAAGAGCTGTTTGAACTGTGGATCACTGACTGTATGTGTGTTCTGGTCTCTTAGGTGAAGATGGCTCTCCGTACATCAGGTCACCTGCTCCTCGGGGTGGTGAGAATCTACCACAGGAAGGCCAAGTATCTGCTGGCTGACTGTAACGAAGCATTCATCAAGATCAAAATGGCTTTTAGGCCAGGTAAGGAGAAAAGAACAGACACAGTCCAGATAGTTACTCTGTTGTTTTGCTCTTAAGATTTCTTTTGATAAAACACAGACAGAGCTTGTATACTACTTATTAGGGGTGTAAATTTCAAGTATTTTCCATGATTGATCTTTGGAAATGTTAACAATCAATTATCGATTAATCATTAAAAAAAAGTCCTCCACGACACAATGTATATAACTGACAGTATTGAATAGCTACGGATCGTATTGAGGTGTTCAAAACGTTAAACATGCTGAATATCAACATGTGGAGCAGGCTCAAAATCTCCCCGGACATACAGTCATAAAAGTGAAGGCTCAGACTTCAACAAGAGAACTGAACAGAAACATATTTCAGACTCAGAGTGTCCAGTTTTCTGTCTACTCATTCTCATTGAGAAAAATAAGCATGTGAACATGGTCAGATGTCAACCGGGAGCGCAACAGGGTCAGAATCAGTCCGACGGCAGATGAAAAAAAGCGCCCGTGGAGACCTGTCACTCAGCCGCAGCCCCCAGCTGAGCGTCTCTGCTGTGCACAACACCTTCAGTCAGCTGATTCACATCAAAACATACTTTAAATATATGAGACTACATGATGTTTGCTCCATACGATAGAAAATTGAAACCAAAAAATGTGTTACTTACCAATCAATTAATCCATACTCAATTAATTGTTGACATCCCTCCTTCTTATGTGTCATAGTGTCAGAGACCTGTCATCATAGAGTACTGTTATGTGTTATAACAATGTCTTGAATCTGATTGTAGGTGTGGTGGATCTACCTGAGGAGAACAGAGAAGCAGCGTACAATGCTATCACCTTACCGGAAGAGTTCCACGACTTCGACCAGCCGCTTCCAGACCTGGAGTGAGTTAACTACATTTACTGCCCTCATCTCATATTTTCCTACGATCCACTCATCTCTAATGTTCTTATTTATTCATCTATTTATCTGTGTGCATGTTTGTTTATTTTTTATGTGAACAGTGACATAGATGTGGCGCAGCAGTTCACTCTGAACCAGAGCAGAGTGGAGGAGATCACCATGAGGGAAGACGTCGGTAACCTCAACCTCCTGCAGGACAACGACTTCGGTAGGACACTACGGATACTTACTTGCACAGGCATACCATACACTTTGTGTGTGTGTGTGTGTGTGTAGATGGATTCATCATGACTGTAGAATTAGTGCACATGGTGTTGATTTAAAATGAGAAACACACACTGTTGATGATGCTGTGTTAACAACTCGCTGTTCTCTCAGCTGACTTCGGCATGGATGACCGGGAGATGATGCGTGATGCCAGCACGTTTGAGGAGGACATCATGCACGGAGCCACAGCCTCTAACCTTTTGCTGGAGGCCGAGCCTGGTCCTGCAACTCTCCCCGACAAGTCCAACCACATGGAGTACGACGACTTTGGGGATGCCTCCTTGGGCAACAGCGATGGTGGAATGCTGGGTTTGTAGTTTTATGTTTGGTCTCAGCATATGCATGTTTGATGAGCCGTTACAGCTTACCTGTGAGATCTTTCATTTGGTAATGGCGTGCACTTTAACATGATCTTGTTTCTTCTTCCTCAGTTGATAAGCTACTGAGCTCTGAAGATGGAGGTGGTATTTTTGACGACCCTCCAGCCATCACAGGAAGTGTTATGATGCCTCCAGACCACGGGGACGATGAAGACGACTTTGACAACCTCCAGTCACGTAAGCAAACAAACGCTCTGATGCAGTTTTTAAAAAAGAGGGAGAGAAAATAATCTATGGTAGCTAAGAGTCTTGTGTAATAAGAGATTGTGTGTGTGTGTGTAGCGGGGCCAGACAGCCCAGACTCTGGACCAGCAGAGCCCCTGCCAGCGATGGCCGACCAGACAGAACAGACCACTTTGGTCCACAATGAGGAGGAGGCCTTTGCCCTGGAGCCCATTGACATCACTGGTAAGATTTTTATTTGCTTTATTTATATATTTGTATGAAAAACTGCTTTTTTTAAAATTTCTTCCTCTCTTTGTGGTTTTTGTTGAAAGTCTTCTCTCAACACTTTACAATTTGCAACCCGCCACAGAGTATTGATTTTTCAATTCCTGTCTCCAGTGAAAGAGACCAAGGCGAAGCGTAAGAGGAAGCTGATTGTGGACAGCGTGAAGGAGCTCGACAGCAAGACCATCAGGGCCCAGCTCTCTGACTACTCCGATATCGTCACCACACTAGACCTCGCTCCTCCCACCAAGAAGCTGATGATGTGGAAGGAGACCGGAGGAGTGGAGAAGCTGTTCTCTCTGCCCGCTCAGCCCCTCTGGAACGCCAGGCTGCTCAAGGTAACAAAGTTTGTCAGAAAGACGCGTGCATTTGTGGATAAGTATGAACACACATCTGCTTGTGACTCTGTGACAACATAATTAAACCATCATCTGTCGGTGTGAAATCAATTAAACACTATTACCACTTGAGAGTCGGTAATGAACAAGCCACACTGGAGCTCTGGCTCTCAAAGCAGGTCAGACTCAGGCACTGTTAACTGTCAGAGGAGGGAGCGAGTTTATGATATTGTACCTTTCATTGACATTCTGCTCAGGTTGAGGGATTTCAAACGAGAACAATGAAAGAACAGGAGGTTGAGGGAGTGATTGGTTTTCTCTTTTTCCCCTCCTTTCGCTCCCACACGTTAACCTCTCCAGAATACTAAATTGAAAACGTGTTGATGCATAATTTAGCAGGCATCTCTCCTTTTTGTCTAGCATCAGTCCCTCCTAACAGCCTCTGAATTCTTATTCCTCTCCTGACTTTGCGTGAAGTTTGTTCTTTTTTCATGAAATAAAACTTCCCTCCAAGTTTAACCGTTTAACCTCTGATGTCAGATGTTCACACGCTGCCTGACGCCTCTGGTGCCAGACGAGATGAGGAAGAGGAGAAAGGGCGGAGAAGCAGACAGCCTGGATGAGTTCCTCAAAGAGCTGGAGAACCCAGAGGTGCCAAGAGAGGAGGTCATGAGTCAGCACAGAGATGTTATTGGTAAGTCCTGCTGGAAGAGATGAGAGGAGGTCATATCCCAATACACACATGTCATCAGCTCTGTGAGAGGAAGAGAGGCAGGGACGCTGAACAAGGCTGTGCTCACTTTCACACTGCTCTACATTTTAATGAAACACTCCATGTGTCCCTCAGACCAGACTATCATGGAGGAGCCCAGCTTGCTCGCAGCTTCTGCAATGGAGGGCAGCAGGACGACTCTGGACGAGACGGCCATGCCCCCTCCCTCCACCCCCCGCGGCGTCAAACGCAAGACCCTCGACAAAGATGGCGCCCTTCCTGTGAGTACTCGTGCAGCTGCTTTTGTTTTTCTCGTTGATTGTCTTTTATATTATCAATAGAATTTAGGTTTGGGAATGATGTAACACTTCAAAAGAGTCAATATGAAATTTAATTCATGTATTTGATTGCACTGGGTCCCTGATGAGTGTCCCCCTCTTTCAGATGGCTCCCCTGGAGCAGGCGGCTGACCGCTCCGTGTTGTCTCAGAGGTTAGACATGCCTCAGGTGGATCTGCCCCCAGAGGAGAACCTCAGCCTCACCCAGCTTGTACCAGAGCTCGACCTGCTCGAAGAGAAGAGCAAAGACAAGAAGGATGACAGTGATGAAGAGGAGGTGAGCTGGAAACGATCTCCTTCCTGTTGATTTGAAAATCTGTAGTTTGTAGTGGTCATAAGAAATAACTGGAAATGACTGTTAACTGACAAAACTCAAAGTAGAAGTATGAGAAGTGTTTGGTAATCTGTTCTGTAGTTCAAAAGAAGTCTTAGTTCGTATAGAAATGTTAGACTACAGCATTGGTGCTTTTGACTGATATGAGCTATGTGACAGTTGATGCTGATGACTCTGTTGTCTCTGGTTCTCAGGAAGAGGACGGCCAAGGCGGAGATCAGGATCAGGAGGAGAAGAGATGGAACAAGAGAACCCAGCAGATGCTGCACGGTCTTCAGGTGAGGAAAGCCTCCATTGTGTTACAGATTTTACTGAATCTAAAAAAAAGTCATACTTTTTTCTTTCTCTTTTTTTTTAAATGTCTTCAATCTGTAAAAGATTTCAATATGACAAAGTTTTGATTTTCATCTGTGTTCTAGTTAAACAGTGTGATTTTAAAATCAGAGACATGGTGAGCATGTTACATTTGATTGATCCCACTGAGTTGTACTGACACCCTTTGCTTCTGTCACTGTAGCGCGTCATGGCCAAGACCGGCGCAGACTCAGTCAGCCTCCTCGAACTGTGCCGAAACAACAACAAGAAACAGGCAGCCGCCAAGTTCTACAGTTTCCTGGTCCTCAAGAAGCAGCAAGCCATCGAGGTCACCCAGACTGAGCCCTACAGCGACATCGTCGCCACCGCTGGACCAAGATTCCACCTTATCTAGACACCGGAAGAACAGAAAAACACTCTGCTTGCAACAGACCTACTTTTTTAATTACTCAACCTTTTGCCTTTTTACTTTGTGTTTTCCTGTCTGCCCATTTTTCTTAGGGAGGGGGGAGTAGCAGGGTATGGGTTGGAGAGTTTTAAAAATGGATTTTACTGTACTACAGATGGAATCATGCAGTACTCATTTGTTTAAAAAAAGGCGATGGGGAGAATGTTTAACAATTATATTTATAAAGCAACCTTTTTCAGCCACCAATTTGTAAGCTTTGCTTTATTTTGTCTTGGAAGTTAGATTTCCATCGTCTGCTCATTCCAGAAGTTTTGTACCATTGCCCCTCTGACACCTGAACGACTGCAGATTTTAGACAAGGCACTCTGTATTTCACAAAACTCTGTACATGTTGAGGAAAGGTACTGTTTTATTGCTCAAAAGTGTAACCTCTCCCATCCTGTTCATGTTGCACTTGTTCTCTCATGATAAACAAAAACCATAATCCATCATCACATTGGTAAATCTTCACCTGGCATTAGATATCATGTTTCAGATGTATAATTCCAGCAGTTTACCAGTTAAGTTTTCTGTAATATTTTTTGTACCTCTTGTTTATGCTTATTCACCTTTTTGCATTATGTAACTAGGTAATGTACTTGTTACAGTTAAGTTCAGTATCCCACCTTTTTAGTCTTTGGGTAACTTCTAGTTGTGATACATCTGTAAAGATTTGAAATAAAGTGTTTTAAGTATTTGGTAATTTGAATATTCTTCATTTTTGATTGTGCCAGTTATATTATTATTATTATTAGAAGAAGAAGACCGTAGTAATAGTAATAGCATTGTTAATTGTTTATTTGATTTATAAATAAAGTGTTTAAAGAGTTCTGCTTTAAAGAAGCCAGTAATGATAACTATTCCTTTGATAACAGGATAAGGGTTTTTTACTTTTAATATTGATGTTAGTAGTTAAAGTAGTCCATGCGCTACAGCACAGCCCCCCATAAAAGAGACTCAACTATCTTATTGTTAATAATAAATGAACACTGTTCATTGGAATATATAATGGTCACAGTTTAACTAAATATTTCCTGATGGTGGCATTGGGAGAGTGCAGGGTAAGTATTCAGCTAAACTCAGCGAGGTCATAGGTGCTATTACAAATTGGAGTCTACAGTTGAACTTTAGCCAGTTATTGATATTTATATTGTATTTATTTAATTTTTCCATTTAAAAGGACCATGCATATTAATTAACACTTCTGTAATATGCCAGAATTAGCCAAAAGGGTGGTTTACATCCATAGTCCCTTGCCAGATGTTAAAAAGTCTCTCTAAAAAGATCAAGATTAAACAAAAAATAAAATAAAATAAAATCAAAATAAGAAGGGAGAGGAGAACCCAAAACACAAACAAAACAAAACGAAAAGTAAAAATAGGACTATAATTGTTAAAATTACTAAAAGCTACATTAGGGGATGACATGACCGTCTTCGAGAAAGTGGCCATGGACATAAAATACATGGAGCAAGACAATCAGGACGCAGCAATAAGGAAATGTTGAGGAAGACACAAGTAGACAAAACAGGACAACATTTAACAGTGCTGTACACATTTGCATCAGACACTGACTATCAATTATTAAACTAACTGCAAACAATTCACATGAAGCAACGTATAGACATCAATAACATCACAAACAGGACTCTTTAATACTAAATGAACCTCTTACACCCTTAGTGTTACCATGATTATCCTGCGAAGTGAAATTAACTCTCTACACTACAAACAGACTTTGATAAATCGCAACCATCCGTAGCCGGCGTCATGGAGCTTTTGTTTCTTTACGGACAAATATTGGGACGGAACATTTTACCCGGAAGTTTCCGTCACTGAAAGTCGTCCTCCCCTTTTCCGCGTGTATCGGCTTTTCCATGGCTGCACGTAAAGAGTCCACCCCAGGACCTACACCTACGATGGCTTCTACAAGCGGCACCTTGGACTCTCCAGTCAAACAGATCCAGATTGAGGGTCTGGTAAGTGTCTTCATTGTGTTTTGTAGCTTTGTACAGATTTTGTTCGCTGATGACAAAGAAAACGGCTCATAATGTAACCAGACGGCATGCTAACGGTTAGCTAATGTGTGAGCATCATCATGGCGGACAGATCTCACGGGTCTGTGTTTCCGTTCTCATTACTCTTATAATTTAACCCACACCTTTAGTGTATGTACTTCAATAAATTACGTTTACCACTTAGATATACACTATTCTCAAAAAAGAGTGAATTTCTTTATATAGGGTTTAGTTAAAGGTACAGATGCGTTTAATTTGAAGACCTGGACCTCCCCAGGTTTGTGTTCAAGGAGCACAATGGGATAAGGAGGCAGTTTCTATTGCTAACCTTTTAGGGAAATGTAGTTATTTAATTGCGATGGAGAGTAATGGGTATTGTGAAGTATGCCTGTTACGCTTTATATATGTAAATGATCATTTTGAGAAGCCCTCTTTGTGATTTTATGAGACCTTAAGAAATATTGAATCTGGTATTAAATAATTGGCATGCTATCTGTTGCAGATATCAACCGAACTTGCAGCCATTGCATGTAAACACAGTATCTAGTTTTCTGATGGTATTTTGCTGGGTAGCAAGCACATTGGGTGAGATGATGGGAGACCAAGACACATGTGAACAGATAATCAGAGACCTGGATATGACCATGAGTTCTTTCACAGATTGTTACAATGTCATTTAGCAGACGCTTTTATCCAAAGCGACGTACATACGAGAACAAGAACAACACAAGCAAAGATCTAGACAAGAGGAAACAAGATCAGCAACAGTAACAAAGTGCTTCAAGTCAATTTGGGTGCAGTGACTGCCAAGCAGTGTAAAGGCAATGCACAAAAATAAGTAAGGAATTTTTTTTTTTTTTTTGCATTCTAGATTAAACCCTGAAAGTGAATGAAATGTAAACACAGAATGAAGCTGGTGTCTGTGTGCATGAAGACACACAGTTAATCCATCTCCTGTTTTTGTTTCCAGAATAGATTCACTTTAATGCTGTACAACAGGGGGTTCCCAAACTTTTCAGCCAGTGACCCCCAACATATAGATGCCAGCGACTCTCGACCCCCACGGTCCCTCAACATGATTTAATGTGGCTTCATTTAGCTGGTCTGCTGAAAATTAGCCTACCTCCATGAGCATGTGGTTGTGTTTCCTGTGCCTTTATGAATTAACCTGCTGCTACTGATGCTTTTAATAATTATGTGTTCACTAACCCTAAACTTAGGAGTCATCTGGCAAAAAGAGAGGCAGAAAACTCATTACGTTTCAAGTTAAGCTACTATTTTTGACGACATATTTACTATAATGGGTAAAATGAACTATTTGTAGATAACTCAAAAAAAAGAAAATATTCTGGAGGACATCTCACGTCCCCCCATTTGTGTCTTGCGACACTCCAGGGTGTCCTGACCCACACTTTGGGAACCCCTGCTCTAGAACAGTGGTTCTCAAAGTGGGGTCCGCGAACCATAGCGTGGGGGTCCGTGAAATAATTATATCCCTCATACACGCTTCACGCCGGTCACAACTGTTCCTGCAACTACTTAGCTTTGCTTACTACCTCGCAAGCATGGAGCCATTTCTAAATCGGTTCACATTGTCAAATGATGCTAAGCCCAAGCTAGCTAAATTAAGACGATATGGCGACAGGTATATAGAGTTTGGTTTTATTGAGAACAGTGACAGGAGGTCAAAATGCGTCATGTGTCTTCAGGTGCTAGCAATCAAAGCTATGAAGCCAGCCAAGCTAAAGCGACATCTGATCACCCAGAATATTAGGACAAAACTAAAAACATTTTCCAGCGAAAGAGCGAGGAATACATCCGCCAGAAAACACAGATGGTGAAGTGTTTTCTGTTTATCACTGTGGAACAGGTCTGAAGTGTTTAGATTGATAATATTTACAATACAAATAGTTCAAGATTAGGGATGTACATTTTAAGTATTTCCGTGATTGATTTTTTGGAAATGTTAACGATCAATTATCGATTAATCGATTAAAAAAAAAACATTATTACTCTTTACGTCAAAAACAATGAAAAATACGTTGTTTTCCCCCCAAATTGTATTTTCTACAGCAACAAAATGCATATCACTGACGGTATTGAATACGGGCACACTTTTAACACGCAGAATATCAACAATCAGGCTCATTAAAATATTCTCAGCGGACATAATCTTATAAAGTGAAGGCTGAGACTACTAACAGAACAGTACTTCAGACTCACAGTGTCCAGTTTTCAGAATACTCGTTCTTATTGAGAAAAATAAACATGTGTATTCGGTCAGGTGTCAGCCGGGAGTGCAACCGGGTCACTATCAGTCAAACTGCAGAAAAGCTCAGACTGCTCTGATGTTGCTGGTCTGCAAACATAGCGTACCTGAATTTCCCACCTGTCTGTTGCCTTCGTATCCAAAGGTGGGGAAATGTCCTGTTTAAAGTTGTCAACCTTTGTGTCTGTGTCGTTGTTGGCAGCAGTTTTGTATTGATCCTCTTTTAAAAAGCGCACGTGGAGACCTGACGCGCAGCCACTAGCTGAGCGTCTCCGCTGTGGGCAACACCTTTACCAGCTGATTCACATCCAAACATGCTTTAAAGTTTAAACTTAAAACACCTCTCTGATAGCTGAGTGTAATATGAGACCACGTGATGTTTGTTCCACGTGACGGAAAATTGATCACAAAAATGTGTGTTTCGAGTAATTTCTTAACAATCAATTAATCCATAATCATTTAATTGTGGTCATCCCTATTCAAAATGTATCTGAGAGTTCAAATGGTAGCAGGCATGTGCTTAATCGATGTTGCAATTATGAGGGGATCTTTGGAAAATGTTCCCACCTGTGAGGGGTCCCTGGTCCCAAAAAGTTGGAGAACCCCTGCTCTAGAAGACACCGACCAAAGACTAAGAGTGGCTTTGTTTTATGTAAAAGTAAAGTAGCAGATGTGCAGAGTCATCCTCCAACTCACTGTTAATGCTTTCAGAAACAGTAAGTGAACAAATTGGAGTATTCCTTTGCGTTTAGAACATTTAGGTTTTTGTTGCTACTGTTCTCAGGCACAGTTCCTTTAGTTTGTAGTGTTTTCATTCTGCAGTACCTCTGTACAAACAGCAGAGGACAAACTTGCTTCACTGCCATGCGCTGCTTTCCTCCCTTCTCCTGCCCTAAACTACACCGGACACCAAGCAGCTCATTTGTGTGGCGTGCCTGAACGCAGTAGCAGGACACTCGCCAGCTGCTGCTTGCCTTTTATCTTGCTCATTAAAGCTGCCCTGGAGTCTCTGACCCTAATTTCAGATCTAAATATTTCACCTCCATGTGTAGTATTTAGACCTCTAATGAGATTTTCATAATCATTCCTCAGCCTTATCAAGCAAACATTTTAATCACAGCAGTTAAACTAAGAGCAGCAGAGAGCTGTTAAGTTTATGAGCGACTCTGGATTCATACAGAAAGGTGAGAGGTGTCTATTTCAGGTAGAGCTGTGCAGTGCGTTCCACCTGAATGCATTGATATGCAGCAGTTGCTGCTGTGTTGCGTCATGACCCGTCTGTTATAGGTTTAGCTGGAGGGTTGCCCACAGACAGCATCACCACGGCTGTGTAATAGAATTGGGTTGTTTCCTGGCTTTTGAAGAGGTTTCAATGGTTGACGTTGCCACAGGAGTGGAGTGCTGCACAGCGACGTGTTCCATTAAACACCTACAGAGATCACACAATTGCCTGAATGTTTGAAAGAGACTTGATTCAATAATTCTGACGTACGATGCTCGTTAGACACGGGCCCTTTTCAGGCAACATGGATTAAGGAATAGCCAAAGGCCTTTTGAACGGACATGGCAGTGTGATTTTCAAGCTCGAGGGGATGAAAAAGGCAGAGAGATTGTCTGAATCAGTTTAATTTGAACACTTCTCTTCACAGTGGTAGACACTCTCTTTGTTTTTCTAAGTGAATTTGTGAAAGAGTAAAAAAAACTGTGCTAGAACAGTCCCCTCTTCCCCCCCGAGGCGTTTCCTCTTGCCTCAGGTCTTTAAGCCCGGGTTCCTCAGGATGTTGTTCACACCACCTAATGTGACACATATCAGCTGTAACACACGCGGACACATACAGGAGAGAGCTTACTGCCCATTGTAGAGACATCATGTTCCCATCAGTCCACTACTCTCACTAGCTGCTGTTCTTCCTCTGTGTCTTCAGAGAGCAGAATCTGCAGCTGATGTCAGCGTAGTGTTTGAAAGTTGTAAGAATTTCAGTCTTGATTCATTCAGTTTAACCACCCAGCTTCCCTTCATCATCATCATCAAGGGTAACAAGTCCTTCTTCAGAAGCTTCTGGAGCAGCTAGTTAGTCACGAGTGCAACAGAAGAGCCTCTGAGTATCTGTTTGAAGCGAGACCAAACACACCTGTGTCTGAAGTAAGAAGACCACCCAAAATAACTACAGCCTCACTCTGATCCCATCTCACTGCTGTTTGACTGGGCCAGAAAAGATCAGCTCAAGTTGCTGTGTTTTCTTCATTTTGAGTTAAAACACCTCCATCTGTAACCGTTCATGCTTTCAGTGTGAAGCAGCTGCAGGAAATGTTGGATTAGAAGCAACATAATTCAGCTTTGATACAGTATTGGGAGAGAGAATAGTAAACAGTGAGGCTTATATCAATACGATAAATTAAAAAAGTGGATTACATGCTGCATTGTTTCCCGTTAATCCCTCGAGCACTCAACAGCAATTTGATTCCATCCCGGGACTCCAACACTCCCAATGAAAAGTAAGGAGAGGTAATTACTGAATGTAAATACACTGAATGTCTATGACTCTCAAATTTGTAGTACATAAAGAGCATAAAAAAGGGTTTTCATGTAAATTGAATTTTAATGGCATCCTGACTGCATAACAGTTAAAGAAAATGTGTACAGGATTTGTTTCAAGTAAATTGTAATTGCATACTTATGTAGACTGAATGAAGTTTCAGCTCATGATATCTAATGAGAGAATCAGAGTTTCAAATGAAAACTGATTAGAGCAGAATAAAGAGGAACGAACCATAAGCTGTATAAAATATGGACGTAGTATCCGTGACGTCACCCATCTGTTCCTGAAGCACTGTTTTTGAGGACAATCGTCGGAGGGAGCCATATTGCTGCTGTTGAGTGATTGTGACGTAAACAGGCGGGCTTTGAGCCTCCTAGCCAACAGCTAGTGTTCCCGCCTGTCAATCAAGTCAGCTGTGCCTCTCATTGGAAGACTCGTAATCTCAATATCTTTCGAAATTGCTGTGTTAGAAAAAAATTCACCCATGTACAGTGTGTGCCGATCGAGAAATGAGCTATCCAGACTACACTGGTCTTTTGAACCAGGCTGTAAACATGTTTATTTCTGCTGTAAAGATCAGCTTTTTTGAATTGGTGTGTATGTGGTTTCCGGTACTTCCGGAGCCATTCTGAAGCGGATCCTCAATGAACTGCAGTTTTTAGCACTTTTGCATTGGACTCATATTTTGAGACCGAAGGTTGAAGCTTTGAAAAAACGCAGAGATGGAAATACTGAAATCAACTGATGAGCAAGTTAGTAAAAAGTCACTTTACCTCTCCAGGTTTGTGTCTGTTGACATACTCGTATATACACCATCATCCATGGATCTATGGAAAATGTGACATCATGGTGTACAGTCATGGCCAAAAGTTTTGAGAATGACACAAATATTACATTTTCACAAAGTCTGCTGCTTCAGGGTTTTTAGGTGTTTTTGTCAGATGTTTCTATGGTATAATGAAATACAATGAGAAGCATTTCATAAGTATCAAAAGCTTTTATTGAGAATTACACAGAATTCATGCAATAAGTCAATATTTGCAGTGTTGACCCTTCTTTTTCAAGACCTCTGCAATTCTCCCTGGCATGCTGTCAATCAACTTCTGGACCAAATCCTAATTGATGGCAGTCCATTCTTGCATAATCAATGCTTGGAGTTTGTCAGAATTTGTGGGTTTTTGATTGTCCACCCGCCTCTTGAGGATTGACCACAAGTTCTCAATGGGATTAAGATCTGGGGAGTTTCCTGGCCAAGGGCCCAAAATCTTAATGTTTTGTTCCCCGAGCCATTTTGTTATGACTTTTGCTTTATGGCAAGGTGCTCCATCATGCTGGAAAAGACATTCTTCATCACCAAACTGCCCTTGGATGGTTGGGAGAAGTTGCTCTCGGAGGACGTTCTGTTACCATTCCTTATTCATGGCTGTGTTTTTAGGCAAGATTGTGAGAGAGCCCACTCCCTTGACCGAAAAGCAACCCCACACATGAATGGTCTCAGGATGCTTCACTGTTGGCAAGAGACAGGACTGATGGTAGCGCTCACCTCGTCTTCTTCGAACAAGCCTTCCTCCAGATGCCCCAAACAATCGGAAAGGGGATTCATCAGAGAAAATGACTTTACCCCAGTCCTCAGCAGTCCAGTCCCTGTACCTTCTGCAGAATATCAGTCTGTCCCTGATGTTTTTACTGGAGAGAAGTGGCTTCTTTGCTGCCCTCCTTGACACCAGGCCTTCCTCCAAAAGTCTTCGCCTCACTGTTCATGCAGATGCACTCACACCTGCCTGCTGCCATTCCTGAGCAAGCACTGCACTGGTGGTGGCCCGATCCCGCAGCTGTAACACCTTCAGCAGACGGTCCTGGTGCTTGCTGGACTCTCTTGGGCGCCCTGGAGCCTGTTTGGCAACAATTGAACCTCTCTCCTTGAAGTTCTTGATAATTCAATAGACGGTTGACTGAGGTGCAATCTTACTCGCTGCTATAAACTTCCCTGTTAGGCCCTTTTTGTGCAATGCAATGATGGCTGCACGTGTTTCCTTGCAGGTAACCATGGCTAACAGATGAGGAACAATGGTGTCATGCACCATCTTCCTTTTAAAGTGTCCAGTCACTCAATCATGACAGATTGATCGCCAGCCTTGTCCTCATCAACACCCACACCTGTGTTAATGTGTGTGACACCTGTGTGTCATTGAAATGATGTTAGCTGGTCCTTTTGTGGCAGGGCTGAAATGCAGTGGAAATGTGTTTTTTGGTGATAAAGTTCATTTTCAAGGCAAAGAGGGACTTTGCAATTAATTGCAGTTGAGCTGATCACTCCTCATAACATTCTGGAGTATATGCAAATTGCCATTATAAAAACTGAAACAGCAGACTTTGTGAAAATTAATAGTTGTGTCATTCTCAAAACTTTTGGCCATGACTGTACAATAACTTTAAGGCCAATAAACACTCGAACAGAGTCTCAGTAAAAACAATTCAGTGTTGAGACCTTCTTGGAGGTGCAACAGAGATCTGCCGTACAAATCTGAAGACAGTTCACTCTCTTTTCTTTTGATTTAGTTTCAGAGCCTAGTGAAAACTTTCACACAGGTCATGTTTTTAAAGTGTTGATATTTGTGTGTAAGGCTGCTGCATCAAACAGTTCTTCAGCTCTTTTCCTCTCACTCTCACAGTGCCTGTGTGTACATCATGCTCTCAACAAACACTGTTACTGATACTGTTTCTGAATCATGCATTTTTATATCACAGTCAGATTTTTGAGTCTCTTTTTAAATTGACTGCTTATATTGATTATTAAAGTTGTGGCATTTAGAGAAGTCTCAGTAGCAGAATGTGCGATGCTCGTTAAAAGTGAACAATATTTATAACTGCTTCGATACCAGGGCAACGAGAAATGAACACCAGGACATCAGAGACTGGTTTATATTGATATTTCTGTTGTTATTTTGATTTCCAAACTGTACATCGTGCTTTGGAAAAGGTCACTAAACACAGAGCAACGTCTGACACACTTAACAGAAGTCAAAAATCAATGAGACTTCCCCGCCTGTGACGCCTCTGCGTTCTAAACCTGAGGGATCCCGTGCTTCCAGTCTTCTCTGGACTCACACCGTCTTGTTGAACACATCACAGCCACGCCAGTTCACCCACTTAGAGTAATTGCAATAAGCTCAGCAGCCTAACAGTTGGGAATCAGGACCTTTAGGTATTGGAGGAAGTTTCTTGAAAAACGAGACGTGCCAAAGTCCATAAACTGCCTCGTCTATTTAATCAGCATCTCAAATCCTCCACCACTGTGATCTTTTTTTTATGAAACCTCATTCAGCCAACTGAGCGTCTTTGGCACCCGGCGCTAAAATCTCTCTCCGTGAGTTGAGTTCTGTCTTTACTCTGTCGTAGCCAGAGGTTGTGAACGTTTGTGAGGCTGAGACCCAAAAACTGCTTCTGTGATCAGATGTTTCTGAAGTAGATTTACAGCGTTGGTTTCTCATGAGGAACTTGGAGGACCCCGTTTGATTAAATCAAGTCGACTGATGTTATCTGCCAAAATATGCATTATCTTTTTTTAAACTGTAGGATAAAAAGTGTCCCTAAAATGAAATGTACTTTCAGAGTCATGGCATGTTTGATGAAGATCTTCTTAGGCCAACAAGTGAACGTTTGCAGTAGAGCTGGGCGATATTGCAAAAGATGTTATCATGATACAATTTCGATAATTATTGATAATCATCACGATAAATATGAAATCATTATTTCATTTAAATTTCGAGGCAGATTTTTGGTCCTGACTAAACTTTGAAGAAACCAGATTGCTTCTTGGCTTGCATCTGGATTTAGCTCCCTGAGAAGCTTCTTGAAAATGATATCATGATTAGGGGTGTAACAATTCAACTACTACATCGATGTATCGATTTATAGTCCTATGATCAGACTACATTGATCTGCTCGGCAAGTTGGCGTCATCCTTTTAAAAGGTAATAAATCGATTTTATCGATACTATGAAATAACACATTGGATTTAAGCACGGCAGACTTTATATGGATGGTTTTTTTTGCACTTTTAATGATAAAGGCGTTAAACGTTACTCAATTCAGGCTGCCTGTCTGTGATGTCATCGCCAGGCGCCAGCAGACAACAAAATACAGCATAGCATGGCGGATGGCAGAGGAGAAGCTGGGGAGTGAGAAATTATCAAGCCACCATTGGGGTCCAGCCAAGCGGCAACCTCCGGTCTCAAACGATGAAGCCCACTTGGAAGTGATATAAACTGCAATACATCGAAAATCCACTTGAGGCTGGTTGCAGAAACACCGGAAACCACATAGATATGAATGGGAAAAAGACGATCTTTGCAGCATTAATAAACATGTTTACAGCCTGGTTCAAAAAACGGCTTGGCCCTATGAAGCTAATCTCTCTAATGGCACACACTGTTCGGGGGGGGTGAATTTTTTTCTAACGTGACTGTTCAGAAGATATTAAGATTACAAGTTTTGCCCAAATAAGGACATTACTGAGGCGACTCCTAGTCGGGAACACATAGCTATTGGCTAGGAGGCTCACACTGCGTCACATTCTGCTGGTTGAGTTCCACATTACCAATATGGCTGTTCCCATCGATTTGCTTCAAAACAGCGCTCAGGAACAGATGGGTGACGTCGCGGATACTGCGTCCATTATTTATACAGTCTATGGGTCCAGCGTGTGGAAACACTTTGGCTTCTGCAAAGACGGAGATGATCTAAATAAGTTGCTCACTGTTTGTAGTAGGACTGTCAATGAATATTCTAAATTTGAATATATATTCGAATATTAAAAAAAAACGGAGATTCGATTGTGAAAATTTATATTCGATTGTGGAAAAAAACACATCAGCGGCTGTTTTGCGAGTGGGCGCACTGCATGACGGGTCAGGGACAGGTCACAGGAGTCAAACATGCACAGCGTGAAGCAGACTGCAGAGAGAAATCCTTCTGTCCCCGGATCCTCAGTGCGCTCTGAACGCGTCTTTTCCTCCGCTGGGAATACAGTGAATAAAAAGAGATCGGCACTGGCCTCTTCACATGTGGACTGTCTTGTGTTTTTGGCAAATAACCTGTCAGGCCTAAGACCCTACAGACAGTGGACTAAAAGAGCCCAACAATCAGTGACACTGGGATAAAATGCAGTTTTTCCTCCTTTTTTTTCATACTAGCACCAAGAATGTAAGTGAACTACTTTTTCATTTTTCATCTTAAACTTCAATTAATGTTAATAATATTTGCTTCAATCACTGAATGAAGCCTGCCTATATTAGGGACAAGAGTCGGGACCTTTAATTGCTCGCACAAGTCTTGTTCAGCACTCACTCAGCACATTGCGCACAGAGAGGGGAGGGGGGCGAGCGAGAGGTCTTCAAAGTGTTACGGTATAGACCATTAGGTCATTTACTTGTTTTGTAAGTGTAGGTATGTTTTAGGCATGTTATATCTTAAATAAAAATACATATACAAGTATTTATGTCTCCTTGTATCAGTTTGTCCACCTGTTATTGACATAATGCGCAAATATAGATATTCGAATGGTTCGAACCTATGGGCTTTTTTAAAGAGTGAATATTCGAAGGTCATTTTGGAGCAATTTTGACAGCCCTAGTTTGTAGGATATGTAAAGGTCAAGTAAATTACCACGGCAATACAACAAATCTATCCAGCCGCCTACTAAGGCGCCATGGGATTTCACACAACGCTGACCGTCCAGGCACTTCTTGTAGTGTTCATCAAGGTAACATCAGCTCTGCAGAAGCCTCAGGCCTCGCCAGCATGTTTAGTGAGGGACTAGGACAAAACTCGGCTCGGGCCAAAAACATCATGGCAATAACAGGAATCTAGGACTGTCCAGTATCAAGGTGTTTATCTCACAGTCACACTGGTTGATTTTTTTTGGCTAAAAAGTCACTCAATCGTTTTGGATCGTATTGTTCTAAATGAACCAATATCGTCCTTTAATTGTATCGGCAACCAAGAATCATAATACGAATTGAATCGTTGTTAAAATGAATCGTTACACCCCTAATAATGATAATTATCATTATTGAATTATTGCACAGCCTCAGTTTGCAGACACCGTAGTCTTCCTCATCTGTAGCGTTACCCAGAAGTGTTCCTCTGTGGAGCATGTTGCAGCCAGTGTTGATTGTAGAGTTGGTCTCCACATCAGCGGTGCAAAAGAAAACTCATTAAGGGATCGTCTCTCTTGCTGTACTTTCTCATAACTTGAGCTCTGTTGTGGCGGGAATGCGGGCCCTTTTGTGTGAGCGAGAGAGAAGATTTATGATGAGAATTAAAGGCAGCCAACGGGGGATTTGGACCGCAATTGATTTTGCACAATTCAATTTTAAGCTTGTTGATTTATAATACGCTGTCCACATATCAATCTTGGGCCTCTCCACATGAGGCGAGCTCACTCGGCTAGCTGCTGGTGAGCTAGATCAATAAAACCATGTGAGAGAAAGTAGCAGGACAGACAGTACGGCAGAGAAACCATGACTGTGTGCGTGTGTGTGTGTGCGTGTGCGTGGGTGTGCATGCAGGTTTGCACAAACATGGGACTTTCAAGGCTTTGCTTACAATACCTGATGGCATTTACTCAGCATCAGGAAGCCTGCAGAACAAATCCACTGAAACCTCCTTCCTTCCTTCCCTCCGTCCGCCCATCCCTCTCCTTTCATCCAGACGCTCCCTCACATCCCGTCTTTAAAGCTTTTCTGTAGATTCAGGAGTTTTTCTTAGAGCTGTGCACCAATTTAGCTTTATTTATTTGACCTTCCTGGTGTTGTTTTTGGCCATGAGTCCATCTCCCATCTCCTCCTCTCCCAGACGGATGCTATTTAAGTGTGAGATGAACAGATTGCCAAGAGTTAGATAGCAGAAGCATTGTGTATCTGTGCTATCTGCTCTCACTGATGGAGGGAGACTTGAAAAGCTATTTGCGGGCAGAAAAAGGAGCCAAAGCTCAAAGGGGAAGGGTGGGGTGGGGGGGCAGTGGGCTCTGTAAAGCACCCAGGACTTGCTGATTCTGAGGACTTTCACTGGCCCCCTTCACACACACCCCCCCTCACCCCTTTTACTGCCTCACTGTCATTGCTTCACCTGTCTGCTCTCCTTGTGCCCACCTACCTGCCCACTTTTTGATATAATTCCTCAAGGCCTCAAGGTTTCTCTCTCTTACATATTCATGGTTGCACTTCCTGCCCCCCCACCTCCCCTTCCTTCCACCACTTTCCCCATCAAATTCTCACTCTCACATTTTCTCCCCCTCTCTCCATCAATTTCTCTCCCCCCTCTGACCTATTCCTCAGACCTCCCTCTCCTCTCCGTCAGACGAGCTGAGGCAGGCAGGCAGGCAGGGAATGAGATTTGTTTTTCCTCCCTCCCGCTCCCTCCCTCCCCCCCTTCCCATGCTGTCTCTCTGCTCCGCTCCTCTACCACCCCTGGCCCTTGTACTTGTTGCATGACAGGTCCAGCACTCTATTGAAATAAATCATCTCCCAGGACAGTTGCGTGTGTGTGTACGCACGTGTGTGTGGGAGCTCGCGAGACAAGTAAGAGCTTCCTCATGGTGATGATGGGTGTTTTGTTTCGAGCGTGGCCCCAGGACTACCACCCTGTTCTTTCGTCTATGTGTGTGTATGTGTGTATTATTAATGCCTCCGGCTGTGACCTGCCCACATGGTTATCAGCATGATTTATGCTCTCCCCGTACACACTGCTGTGCTTCCTGCCTCACATCCTCCTCGCGCTCATTCAGACGCTCTCCGCCTCACTCTCCGCGCCCGCCTTGGCTGCTTTCTGCATTTTGCCGGTCAGTGTGTCTCGTGACGTGTAGGTGTGTGTGTGTGTGAGGCTGGTGTCCTTGGTGTCGGTGAAGCAGACCTTAAACCAGCTCCTCAATCATGTGGAGGCTTGTCCTATTGGCCCATTTTTATCTGGCATTAAAAATTAAACACACACGATGATGCATGGACACCCTGCTCAGATGAGGCACGGCTCAGTGGGATATCAGACTACAAGTCCAAATATACCCTCCCACAGTACGAGGAGAGCATTTTTCATGAAATTTCACTGAATTCAGGTTTTATTCTTTATGTGAGCCTTCTCTCTCTCTCTCTCTCTCTCTCTCTCTCTCTCTCTCTCTCTCTCTCTCTCTCTCTCTCTCTCTCTCTCTCTCTCTCTCTCTCCCTCTCCCTGGTGTAAATTGCTAAGCCGTGCTGAATACTAACTACCATTTTGTACGCAACAAAGATCAGTGATGCACCAGTGTAGAAGCCTGCAGGTGGTGCTTACCACTTAACTTACCACTCAACCCCGCTGCTGATTGTCTGAGATTTGTCCCAGACTTTCCTCTTTAACAAGTTTTTGGCAGTGCTTTATATAAGAGCTTCCAGAAGGAGAGGAGTGCAGAACGGTGCCTGAGGAGTTATGATGCAATTTGAGTATCCATGTAAAGGGTGTTTTAGGGATGAGGTAGATTTTCTGGACATTCGATGTGCTGTGTGCCCAGTCTAACTGAAACGTTACGTCTTCTCACTGAACGAGCACGGACGCGTGAAGTTTCTTAACGCTGCAGCCCGTTCTTTTAGATGTCAGAAGCAGATGAGACGTATTTTCTCACTGATCAGTGTCCACTCATTGTGTGCTGCTCCCTCTGCAGCAGTCTGACTGACATTTGCAGACCTGCTGTGCAAAGAGACATGCTGTTGACTTCGGTGGACTCGACCACAGCATGTTGTAGCTGAGTCACCTTTGAGGGGCAGAAACAAAATGCCTTTAGGTTGAGTTATGGTCTTTTAGTCATTGAAGTTTTTTGAGTATCAAATTTCAGGGTATGTGTTGTATTGTTCACTTTTTGCCTCACTTATTAACTGGAAGCTAGAATACTATTCTTTATTCGGATCCCCATTAGCTTCCACAACGTGGTCGCTAGTCTTCCTGGGTTCCACACATAACAATAAAAAACAATAATTTACAACCACAATTCAAAACATCTTAGAATATATAATAAAATGTTGCTGGACATGAAATAAGCCATAGCAACCCTGAGAAAGAAATAATCTAAAAGAGAAATAGAAAATAATACAAAGAATACCAAAACAGTCAGAAGATCACAACAGGTAATAATTGAATCTACCTCAAGCTTGAAAGGAATCTTTTGCTGACTTTTTTAAAAGACATTTTGTCCTTGAGTTTTCTATTAGCGATGGGAAGCATGTTCCAGGCAGTAAATCCTCTATATAAAACAGTTCGCATCAAGGAATTTGTCCTTTGGTTAGGTAAAGCCAGGCGCTCTGAACTCACTTGACTCATAGTGTGCTTGTGGCACGAACCACCAGCTTTTCTTGAAAGAAGATTGAGGTGTTTTTCCAGGCTGCGTTATTCATGAAGTACAGGATAGTTGTTTGTATTTTTTCCTCCACAGTCACCCAATGTAACTGATTGTGCATCTCACAGACACTGGTACGGAAATTGCAATGTAGCGCTAATCTGGCAGCTCTGTTCTGCGCCAGTTGAAGTTTCTTAAGGTGCTTCCTCAGCAGAGCTAGACCAGATAACCGGACAGTACTCCAAATGTGACAGCACAAGTGACTGAACAACATCAATCACAACAGACTGTGGAACATAAGCAGAACATTTCCTTGCGACCGCAATGCTCTTTCCCATCCTCAACACATTATAATCAATGTGGTCTGACCAGGACAGAAGATTTTCTAGAATGACTCCCAATAATCTGGTTTTAGTAACCTGCTCGAGTGACATCCTATCAAATTGAGTGCTGAAGCACTATGCTAAGTAGCTACTACAACCAGGCCTAAAAAAATAATATAAATGCACATTTTAAACTCAAAGTTAGTTTTTGCCTTAAAAATCTATTCTGTTGTGAGCTGGTGGCCTAGCTGTCTAAGCGCCCCACATACAGAGGCTATGGTCCTCGCCGCTTGCTGCATGTCCTCCCCCACTCTCTACTCTCCACATTTCCTGTCTCTCTACAGCTGTCTTATCAATAAAGGTAAAAATGCCCAAAAATATATTTTAGTTTAGTTTTCGATCTGAAAATGTAGTTGATACATTAAGTAGTTATTGAAGCTCCTCTAAGGAATTTTTAGCGGGTCAGACTAAAACTTTGAGGGGTGCCTTTTTGTAACCTCCAACAAAAAACAAGATCATCAACAACAAATGAGATTACTTCTATACAACAAGACACTGTAGAAACTGCCCTTGTTTATTTCCCACACCAAGGGGCGCCAAAATCAATGCAAACCAAAGGTTTCTCTCATGAGCTTTAAAAAAAAACACAACACTTGTGTTTTTACTCTGTGGTTAGAAGAACTGTGTCACGGCTAAGAGCTGATGTCTCTGCAGAAGGTGCTTATACATCGAACATGTTTTAAAGCGATGTTTCCAGGCATTTGTTCCTTAATTGGATAGGACAGCTGAAGAGAGACAGGAAGTGTGTGGAGTACAGAGTGGGGGAGGACATGCAGGAAAGGGTTGAGGCTGGGGGTCGAACCAATGTCCGCTGTGACAAGGACTATAGCTTCAGTACATGGGACTCACGCTCCATTCTCCAGGCCAACCAGCGCTCCAACATTTGATATTCTTTGCTGTTTTTATTTACAACATAACTCTAATGTCATGTGAAAGTATTTGTGTCCTTTCAAAAGAAATGTATGTTTATCAAAACAGGAATAAAGTAACCTTGGGATATGGTGGTAAAAATTCAACATGAAGGCATCACATAAACAGTTTAGAGATGCGTTTTCTCTAAAGTTTAAATATAAACTGGGTAACACTTTTGAAATATGTCTAAAAAAATGTCTCCCTATCACATCTTGGGTAACTACCTAAATGCAAGGTATCTGCATACCAGTGAGTTATAATGAGAATCAAGTCTACCAGAGAGGAAAGTATTTGGAGTAACAACACACTTGTGTCTCCAAACATGAGTTCTGGTAACACATTTGAGTGGTAATGTATCAAACGGTCTCCCCAGCATTGTGTTGTTGTTTTTTTGCCTCAACCAAACAGATGTAGAGAAGGAGAGTGGAGGTGGTAAATCAGTCCAGGGTGGGCCGGCCAATGTAAGCATTAGCACCTGTAACTGCAGAACACGGTCAATAGACAAGAGCTCATCTCTGTAAAATCTAATGATTTGTTTCCAGTGCGCTGCAGCAGTATTTATGTAACCCCTGCACGCCAGGTTCATCCTTAACTCCAGCTCATCTTCACACATTCACTACATCAATATTCTGTGAGCTGAATGTGAGCGGCCACACACTGAGACTCAACTCTTTTCATGCTGCTGAAGAGGTTTCCACTCAGCTCTTAATGTTTGATTCTTTAAATTCTCCATGTTGTGCTAACATTGACTAAAGACTCACTGTTAGTTTCTTAAAGTGGAGTTAAAGTGTGCTTCCTGTTCCAGCGCACTCGCATTTCAAAGCACACCAAGTTTTCCTAATCATGTTGAAAGTCAACACTTCAAACTTAAGATACTCTTCAGCACATAGGAATTCAGTTTTCAGACACATTGGATAAATTAACATTACTTGTGTTTACATTTGTTTCCCATTGGTATTAATTAAACGGTCTTCTGTATTTGTTCTTTGATTCCACATCATGTGCAAAAGAACTTAGGAGGGAAATCTGTTGCAAGAGGCATGAAAACCTGAGGGGTTTGTGAAGAAACATAAAACGTCTCAAGCAAACTAACCCTAACACGAGCTAATGAGTACAAATCTACATGACGAGCAGAGACACAATTGAATTGAATAACATGAATCAAGAGAGGGTAAAATACAATAACAAGAAAAGCTGCAGCAGCTACAGAATGAACAAACAATCGGCGCGATAAATAAATTAGCCTCGGTTCAGGAAATAAAATCATTTCCAGAAAGTGTTATTGAAAGGAAGGTAAAGCCTCTTTTCCTCGCTCCCTACCTCAAGTCTGTCGCAGTACTTCAGTGAAAGAGCTCTCTCCTCTTTTTTTCACAGGTGGTGCTGAAGATTATCAAGCACTACCAGGAAGAAGGCCAGGGCAGCGAGGTGGTTCAGGGAGTCCTGCTGGGTCTGGTAGTCGAGGACCGGCTGGAGATTACCAACTGCTTCCCCTTCCCCCAGCACACCGAGGACGATGCAGACTTTGATGAAGGTAAGAGAGCAGTGTTCCCTTTCTGTTAAAACCCTCAACCCTCTCCTGCAGCTTGGAAATACACGCACTCATCACTCACACAAGGTTAGAACTATGCCAAATAAACAAATGTTGGTTACACTTCTTTTGACAGCATTCAGGGGATATGTGGGATGGTGGATATGGAGTTGGTTTAGTGAAATGTAGGCTTTTATCGTTGCTTGTTTCCAACTTAAAAACATCATTATTGATGTCTTTTTGTTTTTTAAACTCGACTGAAGGCCACGAAGAATTTGAATTTGGATAATTCATTTTTTAGAAGCAGTGTTCACCCACTCACCAAGTCGCTCTGAAATTATTAAGTGTAAAATGGTGCATTGTTTTGGTTTAACAAACTTTTTGTGGGTCATTGTTTAATTAAATTGGATCGTGCCCTTGACAGGTGAGCTGCAAAGAGCCGAACAATGCCGCAAACAAATTCAGTGAAAAAGCAATTAAAGTATCAATGGGAGCAACTGGTCCTGGACACAAGGTGGGACTGGTCCCTGAAAAACTGCAGCAGTATCCAGGAAGGTAACCTCCAACCACCCAAATTACAGGCGTGACGAGCATCACTGTAGACGTTTTTTAACCAGAGGAACTTCACCCCGGAACTAGTGCGTTTCGACCAGTGGACCCAGGGTCTAAATTTAGTTCAGGGGTAGATAATCTCCTCCCTAAAAAGCCCCTGCTAGGGGGGTAGTACTTTTCAAAGGTCACGGGACCTCCGGGGGGCAGGGCCTGCAATGCTGAATGGGTGGGTGTTTTTATTCTGCCCACTGTCCACAATAACATCACACACATCTGTGATTCACTTGATTTCTCTTTCTTTCATTAGTTTTTATTTGTTCTATCTTTTTTGTATGTGTGTGTACTTTTCAAAAGAAGGAGCTGTGATTCTCTTGATTTAGCAGCTTGTAACAGTAGTCTTCTGTCAGACCACTGTGAATGCGTCTCTCCCGGTGTTACAGTTTTAAAAGTGACCCTGTAAACTGGAGACCTTCAGCTGAACGTAACGGTGTGTGTGGAGTTTACACAGCTCTTGAAACACTGAGGGAGTTTTAAGATTCAATATCCTCATCAGATATTTAATGATCGTCTAAAGACGTTTATGAGGGATGCATCCGACTGAGAGTCTCCAGTTAACAGGGTCGCGGTTTAAACCAAATCACCGGCGACTCGTGTTAATTCAGTGAATCCATCTGATGAAATATAGCACCATCTAAAACAGCGCCAGCTGAGTCTCTTCATGCTAACTGTTGTGTTACTCATAATGATACCTGCCTGTCCGTCTGCCTCTATGGTGTCATCTGTATGAATGGCATTCATCTTTGTTTTGCTGCCCTCTACTGGTCTGGTGGTGTAGTGCATTTACCTTTTTTCCCCCTCCATACGTCACTGGCCTGATTTGCACAATCTACCCGAGACTTCAGCCTGTGGTTGAAATGCAGACAACAATGGGGGGCACAGGAACCTTTTAGTTCAGGGGAAAGTAGGTCAGGGGGCTAAAAGACCCCAGAACTCATGGTTGAAATGCTCCTTGTTATGCCAACTTGTGTGTTGTTCATTGGATGTGTTTTTGAGAGCGATGCTGGAGGAGTCAGAAAAGACTACCAATGCCTGGAGCCAGAAAACAGTCATATCAGCAGCTGTTGAATTGTCAGTGTGTGTTTTCTCTGAGGTTTGTGTACATAAGACGTCCCCAGGTGTAGAGTTAAGGACAACGCTGACTTTAAACTAAGCTAAGTAGGAGCTCAGTGTCCTATGTTGTCAGTAGCAGGCTTGATGTGTGAGGGCAGTGGTGCAGAGATGGAATGCATCCTGAGTTAGTGCTACAAGTGGGTGGTACAAACGTGCACAGGATTTGATTTAGCCTTTATCACCTCGCGCACGCTTTCCTCTTTCACCTCCCACGTCGCATCAGCTCTTGTAACAAAGGGTGCCGTGTCCTCTGACCTAAACCTGTGCCATATGTTGCCTCATTGTTACCCGCTCCTTGTTAGCGCAACAAAATCTGCTGCGAGCCAGGAAGACGGATGGGAAGGTGAGGAGATGTGGGAAACAGAGGAAAGGGAGAAAATCCTGCTCTAACAGGCCTCCTCTGCTAACAAGCAACTGTCAGAAATTCTCCCAGACACACAAGCAGCAGTGGTGGCTAAAGGTCGTTAGTGTCAGCTCACCCTGTGCGTCTGTGCTGCTGAGTGTCCAATCTTGTTGTGTTGTTGACTTTTGATGCGCAAAATTCTCCATCTGTCACTCTCTTTAAGTTAACAAGGTCTTCAGTGAGAAGCGCCTCGCTATGAAATCTTTTAAAAACGTACAGCACTTCAACAGGCTTTTGGATCCAGCAGCAGAATGTCATCGACTCTGTGTGAACTGTCACTACACAGCCACAGTCGACATGATAATTTGCTGGGAGTCAGCCATGTTGTTTATGTCGCGTGTTGTCGGAACGATTTCAAATTGTGAAAAGCACAGCGTACAGTAGATGTCGGTGCAGTCGTCAGGATGCAGCCGTCTCTGTTTGCAGAAATGAGTGCATTCCACACCAGAATTTTATTTACTCAGTCACAACCACAGAAAACAGAAGTTACTTGAAACAAATGCAACTCGAAATGATCCCACTGCAACATGCAAAATGGATTTTATGTCTGTACATTCAGTTAGTTCTCTCCTACTTCAGCCGGAATTGTCTTCCCACGCACACAACTGACCAGCCATACCACCCTCTCCCTCTCTCTCTTTCTCTCTCTCTCCTTCACTCTCTCTACTCTCTTGCTTGCTCTCTCACAACTGTCAGTGTCTCATCAGTGCTGATGTTGGGCTCGATGCCAGAACAACAGTCTGTACAGAAAGTATGAGTTGGGCTTCAAAGCAGTCACATCTTCACTGACGATCTTTAAACTTCATCCTTGAGCATGAATACTTTTTAAAGATGCGCTGTACTGTGAAATAAATGCCCGAACAACCCCATGTTTAGAAATAATGTTTGATCGGTTACGAGTTCCCATTAAACATCTAGCTGTAGGGATGTAAGGATATATCACAAGACGGTAAAATATCAATACAAATAAGGGTGGTGTTAGAGCCATGTGTGTGTCAATATTATGTGTGGACTGTTTGTGTGTTTGATGCACTTGTGTGGACACTAGGTGGCGGGTGTGTCAAACCAGGTGTTAGAAAGCATATAGGGAAGAAGACTCAATCAGTGGCAGGTGAGCTGCCTACCGGGTAGCAAACAGTTTTTGACCGTCTCGTTCCGTCACGTTCCATCTCGTTCCGTTTCGTTATGTTTTGTCATCGTATTGTCTACAATAGATGTAAGCCTGTAATTCTACAAGTTCGATTAGATGCAAGTGTGGATTGATCGGCTGTCCGTATATTGTATGTCGGTATAATAAACCTGTTGATGTCAGAGCACGAGCGGACTTCATTCATTCATCCTGACGAGGAGGACGCGTCAACTGAGTCCCGGTAAAGCAGCCCCTCAGTGGCTTATAGGTGTTTTGTTTCGTTTGGCGAAAGCAAGCCACTACAGGTGGATTAAAATCCATTCAACACAATTTGTGTTGCAATATTATTTTTAAACAATAGAAGAAGCTATCTGCATTATACTCCGCTTGTTCAACATCATTTAGTCTCTTGTGCTGCTCTCTCGTCACTCGCTGAGTTGAGCGTAACATACATGGCGGCAGCAGGTGAAGACTGAGCAGGTCAGGATGCACCTTTGTGTTTCAAGTCTGAGGTACGGCAGCATTTTGGCTTTCCCTGATATTCCTGTAGAAAAACATTTCAATTCCAAACCAGGAGCATAATCTGCACTTTAGTCTATTTAAAAAGATTTACCGCATTATATTTAATATTTAATACTTTCATTTGGGAATCGTTCACTTTCCATTTCTCTAATTGTTCTGAAATTTTCCAACAAGGTATTTTTGAACAGTCATTTTGAGTTTTTTTGAAGGTGCTGAAAAAAGTGTGCAGTGGTTTTATTTAAGTTACAACACACCTTAAAAATGAAAAAGGATTACTATGTTTACAAAGAAATATAAGAGAAAAATATTGCAACTGTCCATATCTGAGAATTGAAATAAAAGAAGTTATTTAAATTTTGAGTTCAATCCAGTTTTCTTGAAAACGTTAGAGAATCGTGAGTGAATCGTAACCTGAACCAAAAATCGGGATTTGAATCGAATCGTGGGTTGAGTGTATCCTTACATCCCTAGCTAGCAGTGCTAATTTATTCTGCATATTTACATGTTTGCTCTTGAGGGGGAAGCTATGGTGAGACTGGTCATGGCTATATTTCCAGATGCCTGTGACACTGAACTTTGTGAGCTTTCTTTTATTTCTGTATGGTTCTTTTTAGGGATGTCTCAATACGAATCTAAACTATTGGATCAGAGCCGACCGTGGCATTTTTTAACTGATTAGTGCTTGGCTGTAACTTAACATTAGGGTAACCAAGTGTTCTTAGTAAGAAAAATATAAACAGGACATCGATCTGGAACTCTATCCACAGCTCAAACTTTACTGCACACACACGCACAGCCAGCCAGATTGCAACAACCCCAACCACTTTAGGTCAGCCAATGGTTCCTCTCCAGGGACACATGGTTCAAAAGGTGAAATCATAAACCAAACACAGGACAGTTTGTTACATCAGCAACCCTGTGGGTATAATGTCAGCAGTGCATCTTAAACTAGAGAGCAACAGTCACCCATAATATATGAAATATGAGTGTTTTGCAAATGGTAGCTATAGTTTCACATTCAATACCACCAATTTGATACACCGTCCAAACAACGTAACATGCAAGGGCATATTCACAACATCACTCACAGCAAACCAGCAGCATCAATGGAGAAGGCAGGGGAGGTTTTATCTCTCTTTCAAGAGCTGATGCAGGTTGTAAGTGCAGAAGCTGCAGACAGCTGATGTGAGCCTTAACAGCCCTGAAACATGTTCTTCCTCAGAGCAGATCACTGACCAGGTGATGAAGACCATTAAAAGCTCTCTACTTGAGGCCATGGAACGACAATCAGCCAGAATGAGACTAATCACAGAATTCAATTGCAACACTGGTGGATCCCAAATACAAAGATAGACAAGTCCAGTAGATAATGTACTTTTTGAATATTATGAGTTTATGCTTCATAATTGATCAATTATGATAGTTTCTACTGTAAAAAAAAAAAAAAAAAAAAATTGTCTGTATCTGGGCATATCGAATTATTGGATCAGGAATTTTTGGCAGAAAAAAGCTGAATCAAATCAGGGCCATAAAAGCTGATTGGGACACCCCCTTCTGTTTTTAATGGGAGATTTAAAAATTGCTCTCTAAATAAAGACTTTGCTTGTGCCATGAGAAAAATCAACTACAAACACAGTTCAGTCTATTACTGCCAGCTGGCTCACATCAAAATTCAAGTAGGCATTCCATTAAATGAGAAATCAGTATACATCCCCAGGTGCAGCATGACTCATCAACATTTTTCTCCAGGAAATGACACACTTAAAAAAAACTGTAGGAAAACCTGCAAAATAACTTCTTCTCCATATCTAGGCCAAGCACTGGTGTTCTGATAACGAGCTATGCAAAATCTATATGATACAAAAACCTGGAACTTTATTGAAACTTTAAACTTGTACGCACTGAAGCTACATGTATGCATGAGCAATACTTGATGCTACATCAGCTCTGATGAACAAAGTGACTTCTGAATGAGTAACATTATAAACAGTCCCTGAAGATGTCTCACTGGACACGAACTCTGGTGCAGACGGGCAGCGACAGAGTTGGTGTTTATAACTGAGTTAGAAAAAATAATGATCTGGCAAAAAGAGAAACTTTAAATAATGGCCTCAATAGGAGGAGTTGGAGTAAGGAGCATTGTGCTGTGAAAAGGAGTAACTCCAGTGTTACTAGTACAGAAGTGCCCATCCACTAAAAGTACATTTTTCAATAAGTCTTCAGTATTTTGCTCTCTATCTGTTCTTTAAGTTTGCAGCCTGAAGTAGGTGTGTGATTTGGAAGCCTGGCGGAGAAGGGAGGGCCATCAAATGCTCTCAAAATTAATTTCTCGCTAAATTTGGTTGAATCTGTATTTTCTATCCATGGAGCCCTGACTCTGACTGCCGTATTGACTCTCTGATACGCACCAGCTAATCGTTACATCCCTAGATAAAGCTCCAGATTTAGGGCAAGAAAGACTCAGCAGAGCAGCACACACTCTTTTCAACCCCAACCACACACTCCAGACACGTTTAGCTGCCAGGTCTGCACGTGTGAACACCTCTCTCTGCTCTATGTTTGTGTGTTTGCCTGAACCAGGGTTGTCTCTGTGTGTCAGTGTTTGTATACCTGTATCATCTTACACTGACTCATTCCCTGCTAGAGGCCTCTCAGAGCTAAATTACTCCTCTCCTTCAATCTCTCTAAAGAAAGATGGACAGGATTGGTGGATTCGTGACTGTGTTTTTTGTGTGTGTGTGTGTGTGTCAGAGGAAGCACTTCTGTGTGTCTCTGCTATGCTGCTTTTTATCAACAGGTGCCACTGTGGAGCTGCACTTGCAGGACAGTTGATGGCAGCCAGTGTGACCAATATGAGTTAGAAAAAGATACAGAAAGAGAGAAATCGAGTGCGTGCAGCAGTCGGCCTCAGATAAAACCTTGGCCGGACCCCAATCCTCCTATTTCCTATGTCCTTGCATACTCTGTCCTTGTATCATTTTCAGAACATATGGGGTAAGGTGTGTAGAAGTGCAGGCCGTTTTTCTTGAGGCTTTTTGTGCTCTGGAGGAACACAAGTTGCATATTAATTTGCTGTGGTTCTCTTCTCTGCAGGGATAAAACTAAGAGCTGTGCTGGCACACACACACACACACACAGTGTTCACAATGACGACATATGGGAAATTTACATCAAGCCCTGTATTGTACCACTGTATTGTATCCCTCTATTCCCTTCAAACAGGCACAAAAAAGACAACCTCCACTGGGAGTGTGCTGATTCAGGAGGGCTGTAGCAGAGTTTACCACAGGGAATTGTTCCTTAATAAAGAAATTACAGCAACATGAAATTTACATCTTTTATTACGCCGCCGAAAGCTACGTTTTCAATACTTCAATATTAATTTTAGATCTTCAACTAAGGGCATCTCTGCTGCCAATCCCACTGAGAAGCGACACCTACATCTGCAGCTTGAGCTCATTGTTTCAGTGTGTCGGTCCATATGGTTGACTCCCGTTGGCTGTTCCCAACCTCTTCACCTTGTCAACATGGGGAGTACCTTTATTGAAAATGTCACTGCACTCTCAAATTTTGACAGCGTGTGGGCGTTTATTTTTTTCTGGTTTCAACCTCGCATGTTCCGCCATGCACCTGTCTATTCTCATACGGGTTTACAGAGGTCTGTCTTCAATCTTTCATATTCTAAACCGCTGTGATAAAAAAAAAAAAAAAAAACTGCGGGCAGCTGCTCCCATTTTTACAATCTCATGCAAACGGCGGCACACTGCACGGAGTTCACTGACCAGCTTCAAACAGCTGGCTGGGAAGAAGAGCCCAACATACAGCTGTTCACAGATATCCAGATACACTATATTACCAAAAGTATTCGCTCACCTGCCTTGACTCACATATGAACTTAAGTGCCATCCCATTCCTAACCCATAGGGTTCAATATGATGTCGGTCCACCTTTTGCAGCTATTACAGCTTCGACTCTTCTGGGAAGGCTGTCCACAAGGTTGAGGAGTGTTTGTAGGAATTTTTGACCATTCTTCCAAAAGCGCATCTGTGAGGTCACACACTGATGTTGGCCGAGAAGGCCTGGCTCTCAGTCTCTGCTCTAATTCATCCCAAAGGTGTTCTATCGGGTTCAGGTCAGGACTCTGTGCAGGCCAGTCAAGTTCATCCACACCAGACTCTGTCATCCATGTCTTTATGGACTTTGCTGTGTGCACTGGTGCACAGTCATGTTGGAAGAGGAAGGGGCCCACTCCAAACTGTTCCCACAAGGTTGGGAGCATGGAATTGTCCAAAATGGTTTGGTATCCTGAGGCATTCAAAGTTCCTTTCACTGGAACTAAGGGGCCAAGCCCAGCTCCTGAAAAACAACCCCACACCATAATTCCTCCTCCACCAAATTTCACACTTGGCACAATGCAGTCCGAAATGTACCGTTCTCCTGGCAACCTCCAAACCCAGACTCGTCCATCAGATTGCCAGATGGAAAAGCGTGATTCATCACTCCACAGAACGCGTCTCCACTGCTCTATGGTCCAGTGGCGGCGTGCTTTACACCACTGCATCCGATGCTTTGCATTGCACTTGGTGATGTATGGCTTGGATGTAGCTGCTCGGCCATAGAAACCCATTCCATGAAGCTCTCTGCATACTGTACTTGGGCTAATCTGAAGGCCACATGAAGTTTAGAGCTCTGTAGCAATTGACTGTGCAGAAAGTCGGCAACCTCTTTGCACTATGCGCCTCAGCATCCGCTGACCCCTCTCCGTCAGGTTACACGGCCTACCACTTCGTGGCTGAGTTGCTGTTGTTCCCAAACTCTTCCATTTTCTTATAATAAAGCTGACAGTTGACTGTGGAATATTTAGGAGCGAGGAAATTTCACTACTGGATTTGTTGCACAGGTGGCATCCTATGACAGTTCCACGCTGGAGTTCACTGAGCTCCTGAGAGCGGTTCATTCTTTCACAAATGTTTGTAAAAACCATCTGCATGCCTAGGTGCTTGATTTTATACACCTGTGGCCAGGCCAAGTGATTAGGACACCTGATTCTGATCATTTGGATGGGTGAGCGAATACTTTTGGTAATGTATTTGTAAGAAGTGTTGACTGGGGCCGAGAAGTTTAGGAAGAACAAAAGTTCAGGTCAAAAGGTCAAATCTGACACCAGGATTCATCCGTATTAAAGCTTTTTAAACCTAATTCCAATCCAATGGTGTGATGTTGTGTTTATTGATGCGATTCCTTGGTTAGATCTGACAGAGAAACCAGTGAACACTAAAAGAACCAGGGTAAATTGTAAATTCCACTTTGTTAAACAGCTGATGGGGTGTTGCTCACTGCAATTCGCAGGCTTATAAAGCATGATTGGGTTGCCTGTTTGACTCGTAAGGAGGGATTACATCAAACTAAGCGTCGCTCAGCACCACTTTTAGTAAGTGTGTTTGATATTCAGCCCGTGTCACCAGTGTTCAGCAGCAGGACGAGGTATCCTGAAGGTAGAACAAAATTAGCCTGCTCTTTCTCTCCTTTCATCCTTCAGTACTTTCCCCCTCTCCCTCCTTTCTCGCCCCCCTTCTTTTCTCCACTGCAGGTGAGTAGGCCGCACTCCGCCCTGCTCTCCAGCCATGTGCCTCTCTTTCTTTCTCTACTTCCTTAAGTACTTCTCTTGGTTTCTTTCATTATCCCACGTTGCTTTGTGCTGCACCATATTGTTTGATCTACCCCCGGATTGACCTTCTGTTCTCAACACAAGTTACTTGATAGATAAAGCAACATACATTTAAAGTGAGGAATGATGTAACAACCCAACCAATGTCCTCCTGAGATAATGATGTCCCTGAGTCCAGCAATCACTTTAAAGAACATTGTGTGCTTGAATAGACGGCGGAGGCTTTGTTTTTGGGAGGAAGCGGTACATGATAATAAGTGCTACAAAACTAAACTTATTATTAGTATTGCTGATTCAGCACCATCCTCGTCATTTTCACCATCGTCTTCTTCAATTTCTAGTACTACTGTCAAGTTCTGCATCATCTTCAGCAACATCTTTATCATCTCCAGCACTATCTTCAACATTTTCATCATCGTCTCCATCATTTCATCAGAATCTCCATCAATCCACCTGCCCAACCTTCTCACTCAACATTGACAAATCCACTGTTCCAGCATCCACCCACATCCGTAACCTTGGTATCATTTTTGATCAGTCACTCAACTTTGAAGGTCACATTAACAATATTTCAAAAACTGAATTCTTCCACCTCAAAAACATCGCCCGTCTACGCCCCTGCCTTTCCTTCACTGCTGCTGAAACACTCACCCACGCCTTCATCACCTCAAGACTTGATTATTGCAATCGCATCCTCTACGCCAGTTCACCCAACACCCTCCTCAACAAATAACAATACATACAAAACTCAGCTGCACGCCTCCTCACTCACACCCGCTCCAGAGACCACATCACCCCAGTCCTCCAGAACCGCCATTGGCTTCCCATCACCTCCAGAATACAGTACAAGATCCTCCTCATCACCTATGAAGCCCTCCATAACCGAGCTCCCTCCTACCTCACTGACCTTCTGCAGCCGTACAATCCCTCCTGCAACCTCCGCTCCACCAATGCCAACCTCCTTACCCCACCTCAGCAAACCCAAGCACCGAACCTGGGGGGACAGGGCCAGGGAGTCTCTCTCTCACTCACCACATTCAAATCCGGACTCAGAACCCACCTATATAGAAAGGCTTTTAACATATAATTGATTGATTTTTTTCTTTTTGGTTTGCTTTTCTTTAGTTATCTGTTTTATAAATTATTTTTTGTGTAAAGTGTCTGAGAAATTGTTTAAGCGCTTTTATAAATAGAATTTATTATTATTATTTTTATTCTAATTAATTTCAGTATCATCTTTGAAAGCTTTATCACCCCCAGCAACAGGTTAATTATTTCGCACAATATCTTCACCATCATCTTCATTTTCAGCATCACCTTCAACAACTAGTTAATCAGTTTCAGCACTATCTTCATTCATTTTATTACTATCTTCATCATTATCATCCAAAAAGCATCAGCTTCATCATTTACAACACCCTTTTTTGGCATCTTCATCATTTGCAGGTCCCTCTTTAGCAACTTCATCATCCATTACCCTTTTCCGATATTTTAACAGATTGCTTCTTTTCCGCTGTGTTAGATTTACGTTTCTATGAAAACCTTTTGTAGGAAGTATATTTCACGTCGCAGGTTGCTCAGCAGGGCAGCCAATCCTTTTAACAGCTTTCAAAATTTTATTTAGTACATCTATATTTTTGGCAGTGTCTTAAATTCTGTGCAAGCTTTCAGCATTCTCATGAATTTCATGCGAGAAAATACAGTTTTCTCTCTGTTTGATCCTCATACAGTTCCTCTTACTCTCCTTGAAGACAACCATAGAAAAATACTCCTTCAATTCAGAAATGTCACTTTTCAATTCTTCACTTTATATAAGAGAAAATTCATTTTACAAACTTCATAGGGATAATTTACATGCATGTATGTCTGTTTTGTTTAGTCCTTGAAAGTATTTTTTAAATCTGCACTTCCTTCTGGCTGTCCTGCTTCTCCATGCCAAGCTGCTCACTCACTCTCTGCCCAACACAGGTGGTAGGGGCTGCCAGGCCCCCTGTCTGGGCTCGCATCTTGCTTCACATTGGCTCAGAGGAGAGGAACAGTTGTCACACTGCTAATAAAAACAAGTTTTTAAGGGTGCTTGTTTTGCTGTGTGTCCTGATTTCAGTAATAAGATAAATGTTTTGGTGGTTATCTTGCCCATTAGTTTCCTCACCAAGCTCCTATTTTGGCCATTGAGTGTTTTATTTGGTCATTTGACAAGAAAACATATTAAAGGTTGTACGCATTTCAGGCTTAATGAGACACTTAATTAAAAAGAGCATGGAAATTTGTCATGATGTATAAACAACCTGTAGTCATTACCAGGGTTGATTTTGCTGATTGGCACTCTTTTTTTTCAGTTTATTTGTTGTTTGTGTCACTCCTGCTGCCATGCTTTGAATTACTCAGGAAACTAATTAGCCACACAACTTTGGATTGAAGTGAATACGATTGGGCTGCGAGATAGAGAACTGCCTCCCTGCATGGGATATCTGGCTGCTGAGACTAAAGCAGAAAAAAGAAACTGAAAGACTAGAGACAAAGCGCCAAATCTCCCAGAGGCTCCTTTGTTTTCATGGATGTGTCTTAAACAACTATTAACCATTGTTATTAATTCAGTTTTTAACCATGACACAGCTTATGCTTCACATCAGTTACACGTTTAGTGATTTAATCAACGCTTACAAAGCACATAATGGAATTTGATGTTTCAGTGTTGCTTTAATCAATTAATCTAACAGATCATATGGTCTCACTTTCATCATTTAGGTCTGCTTTAATTAAATTATTGGTCCCGATTATTGCTCATTTCAAAGCATGCTAATAATCCCTGTTTTGTAGCAGTTTCCAATTTTGTTCTGCCTCTGTACCATTAACATCCTGGACTTGTTGGCATTTTTAAAAAAAAGAAGCATATTCTAAACAAGTCTCAGAACTAGCCATTTCTCAGACCTGGCACACTGACATGACAAGGTGTAACTAACTACATAAATCATGGCTGCTTTCAGTGTGGAGGTGCTGGAACCTAAATTGCACTGAGCAATCATTAATGTTATTAGAACACCTGTGCCTTTCCAGAATGTCAAGTCAAAATGTTTGCTGTGAGAAAAGTCTGCCCCCTGCGTGCCTCTGGCTGCAGCATAAATCCAAATAATAATAAATCCACTGCAATGTTTAACAGTTTGCAAAGGGATTTTTTTTTTCTGTCTCTCTTTCTTTTCGCCACCTCTACATTCTGTGGTTGTGGCCAAAGAGTTCAATTTTCGTTTGAAGCACTTTTCTCAAGAAAGCCTCTGTTTGATCCAAGTGTTATGGTGCATACTGAAAACTACTGCACTCTAGCAAATCATGTTATTGCAAGACAAAGTGTCTGCAAAGAGGCTGAAAACGTCTCATGCCAAACTGAATATATGTAATTTAACATGTTCATGAAAGCTGTACAGGAGAGAGAGCTATTAGTGCCACCTGCAAAGAAGTGTTGTCTTTAAACATCATCATTTGTCATGGTCATGTGTGACAGCAGTGAGTGCTAAAGCGGTGTAAAAGACCCCTCAAGTCATTCACAAACACAATACCACGTCCAATGTGCAGAGTACCCACTCTAAATCAGATTCTCATGAGTCCATCTATTGGCTGGTCTATTCACTGCAGTATTTGGTATAAGCTCTTTGAGGGGCGTTGGTGTATCAAGAGCCAACGATCCTATTCTCCTGAGACTAACCACCTGGTGCAGTTTAAAGAGGTCGGCCTGATTTACTGCTACATTTCACGTTGTCGTCATCCAGTCTGCTCTAAAACACTATAATGGGTGTGACCTTTCATGTTAGACAATATGAAAGCAATTTTCCAGATTAAAGGTCACCTCGTAACTGTTGGATAAATACAACTCAACATGTCTTATTTTACTCTTTCCTCAGACCTGACATTTATGATGCAGTAGTTAGCAGACACACGCTATTGCTCTCAGCGTGGCTGTACATGTCAGGTCACTTTTGTATTCTTACCACATTGCTTATATTCAAAGAGCTTTGTTTTGAGAAACACTGAATGTAAGACAGCCAGTTTAGTATTTAACTGTTTGTTCAGTCACTTTAGGGGGGTCACTACAGCTTACTTGCATGTTAGCGAGCCCAGGCAGCACAGCCTGGCTTTCATGATGTCTGCAAAATGGAAAAACCATCAGGTAGCAGACAGTCTTCCTTCTGTACTCCTTGGGTCAATGTTTTGAAGTGAAATCAACACGACTTGTGTTAATGTCATGGTTCACATTTGGCTCAGATGAAGGAATACTGATACCTCTTTTCGACCAACGCAATCCAGGTTGTATTTTAGGTCTGGTGCTCCCGCTGGTTCAGAGCTGGTTGAACTCACGAACCAACACAGCTCCCGTGACGTCAGATTTACGTGCCCGCTTTTCCCAGCAGTGCTAGCACAAACTTTGCCTCACAACAACAACAATGGCGGACAACAGCAGCTTGTCTCCTAGGCCGACCACTGCTTTGTCTAGGAATCCATTAGTCTCTTTTATTTTTTTTCGCTGCAGGACAAACACGTTTGGTTTTTGATCACGGCAACCCCTCCCATCGCCCCTGACCTGAACGATTCGCGGTTCTAGACCAGCAAAGAGTTGGAGCCGCTCTGGAACCGGTTTCCCGGCCGGGAGCCAATTCACTCACAGGCGAAACACGAAAAACCGGTTCTCAATTGAGCACCGGCTCCGAACCGGCCCTGAAACTGCCTCGGTCGAAAAGGGAGTGTAAGAGTGTTTGGTTGGGGGAACTTCAACTCTTCTTTGATTGTAGCTGGCAGGAAAGCTGCATCATCTGCTTCAGATTCTTTTGGCTCTTCTCCACCCATCATTGTCCATCCACTCGTCTCTTCTACCTCCATTGGATATTCTACTCCTCTTGAGATTTTAGATGATTGCAGTCTCCTAGCATCCTCTTATCCACCCTTCCCTTTCTCTTTTTCTGGCTCCTTCAGTCTGCAGCAGGTGTTTTCATTATTTAGAGCCCCCCTACCTTGCCTTTTTTGGGGGATATCAAAGAAGCCAAATTTGAAATGGACCCAATACCAGGCTGAACAATAGTTGGCCAAGATTTAATTTTCTCTCTCCATGGTATAGTGAAGTCATCACAAAAACTAAAATAGTGTTCACAGAGTACAACGACGCTGTGCTGTGCTACACATTTAAAAGACATAAGATTGCAGTGGAGGACAACAGAGCTGGGTGAGATTGAAAATCCTGTTTGTGTGTGTCTCTTTTCCAGCTGGTTTACTACACTGTTTTGAATGATTATGAAAGTTGTTGGCAAGTGTCCACTGCAGGGAATGTTTGTAAAAACAAATAAATAATGTTAATCTTCTTACAGTAATGCAAAGCAATGGAAGTGAAAACACAAACGGAGCTAATTAAGGCCAATTACATCAGCCTTTTCCTGCAGTGGGGTCTGGGAGGTTAGTCCTTCATTTTTGGGACTTTAATAGTTGTCTGTGGCGGACATTTTCACGGTGGGTTAATTGAAGTCAGGGGGATTAAAAACGTCTCTGCCATGATCTCTCAACTCTTCTCTGTAAATACACTATTCAGTATGCAGTGAGGCAGACGTGTGTGTGGGTGTGTGTGTGTGGGGTGTTTTGTAAAAAGCATGGCCCTCTCCCGGTCTGATAAGGTCTTCCTTGGGGTTAGCTCTTCAATAGATCACTCTACCTGCCCCAAATGGGAAATTGATTTCCTCCGTTTTCCTTGCACTCCCTCAGTAAGGCTAATTAGAAATCACTTGGCAGCCCACCTTTATGGGAGATAAATAAACATTGAAGATATCACATGAGCTGTTATTTTTGGGATTTCAAGATGGCACCTTTGCCTTTCCCCAAGCTCAAAAAATATCTCACTCATTGTTTTTTCTCCATATCCCCTGCCTATCACTTTTCCTTCCTCCCCCTCTCCACGTCGCCGTCTGAACTCGCTGTCTCTCCCACGTTAGCATACAACTGAACTCTGCTGTTAGCAGCGAGCTGGGGCTGTATCTGCTTTTGAATGCTCACCCAGCGTTATAAATCAAGAGTGTGGGTCCCCTGGGTGCCGTCACCATCGCCATCAGTTCCACTGTTTTATTCATCCGCTCTTTTGTCTCATCACGATTCTGCCCCACATTAAATTTTGTGTGTGACTGTGTGCGCAGGGGAGAGGGGTGGTCACAATGCATTACTGCAGACGGCTGCTAATCCAGGTGGGCTGGTGGGAGTAGAGGGAGGGCGAAAGGTAAAAAAGGCGAGAAGGATGTGACAAGGATGGGAGAAATAAAGCAAAGGGCTGAGGGTGGTATGAGAGAGAGAAAGAGAGAGAGAGAGGAAGGAAGGTTTGAGGTGTAAGGATAGGAGATGCTGAAAGAGCGCAAGTTAGGAAGGAAAATGAGTTCAGCCAAGCAAAAGATTGAGAGTTAGGGCAGGAACAACTAAAGAAAGAAGTAAACAGATGCTGGGGCATAGAAACAGCAAAACATGGAGCCGGTAAATGAAGGAAGGAAAGTGGCAATGATGAGCAAAGTTGGAGGAAAACAGACACCATTATTATAAAACTGTCTTTAAAAAGGGAACAGTAACAAATCATCTCTTCGCCCCCGTTGGGGTGAAACCAGCACAGTAAGAGCTTCACTTCCCAATTCAACTTTTGTGACTGTGAAACATTTGTCCCTATAAGATTCATTAAATAACTAATGTGGTCTTAACTGTTGTCCAATGTATGTTTTGGACCACACATCTCCACCTGACATGCAGAAAATCATGCATTACTGGGAACCAATCCCACAACCAGTGCCATAAGCACTGTAGCTTCTGTACATGGGGCGTCTGCTCCAGTATTAGAGCTGAACTGTGTCCCATTTTGATTTTAAAGTTCAACTCATGTCTTCTCTTATCTATCTGTTTGACATGGAGGAGGCTGGCTTTATAACCTAAACTGCAGCCACTCAGCAGGAGGAGCTCTAAATCCTCTGCCTTCATTTTTGGGAGCGGTCACGTTGTTCATCCTACTCAGTACTCAGTCTGTGTTGAACATGTAAAAGTTGAGCAGAAATAATCTGATGTAGGTAATGACTGTCCATTACTATCTGCCACTTTACAACCGTTATACTGAAGCAGTCTAACTAGGGATGCATGATAATATTGGCATGATATCGACGGCGGCAGACTGAAACTCAAAAGATTCATTTTCAGCACCGGCTGATATGAAAATTTTAGCCAACATGTAAGTCCGATAAGGTGACATCAATGATGCACATGCCATGACCGCTTACGTGCACCCACAAAGGGCTTCAACATGTCAGCTGTATGGAAGTATCTTGAAGTTTTGGAAACAGATGGCATAAACATCTGTTTGCAATGCTTAGGGGGTGATGCGAGAAGCAAAACAACACCACTTTATTATCACCAATTTGTTTTGCACCTCAAGAACCGTCATGCTGACTGTCAAATAATTGACAGTAAGAGCGAAAAAGTGGAAACCTGTCAGCAGCTTCTACTTCAGTCGTTCAACGGCTAAGAAAGCAAACACCCAAAGGTTAAAGGTGCTTAACAAGAAAATCACTGAATTCATTTCCCTTGTTACCCACTCTTCAGTGGGGTGGAAGATGCGGTCTTCCACAGGCTAATGATGTACTTGGATTGGTATCAGTGTTGGTATCGATGTCAGCCAAAATCAGTTTAAAAGTATCCGCAGATCGAATATTGGCAAAAATCCATTCCAGTGCATCACTAAGTATCACACTTCAGACGAGCCAAATACCAGCACGCCGTGATTATCCGCAGTCAGCTGTTTTTGCCTCCCATAGGACACTGAATCCCAGCAGTGCTGATATTCAGTCTAACATCCCATCGTGTGATACTGCTTAATTCAACCATCTTACCCATTCAAGCCTAAGAGGTGGTTTCCCTGTGAGCTCATACCTCGCATGCTGAAAACAGGCAGAGAATGTATGTTCGGACTAGGGATGACCACAATTAATCGACTATCGATTAATTGATTAAGAAATTACTCGAAACACACATTTTTGTTATCAATTTTCCGTCACGTGGAACAAACATCATGTGGTCTCATATTACACTCATCTATCAGGGAGGTGTTTTAAGTTTAAAGCATGTTTTGATGTGAATCAGCTGTTAAAGGTGTTGCGCACAGCGGAGACGCTCAGCTGGCGGGCTGTTCGTCAGGTCTCCACGTGCGCTTTTTAAAAGAGGATCAATACAACTGCTGCCAACAACAACACGGACACAAAGGTTGACAGCTTTAAACAGGACATTTTAACCTTTGCATACAAAGGCAACAGACAGGTGGGAAATTCTGGTACGCTACGCTTACAGACCAGCAACATCAGAGCCGTCTGGGCTTTTCTCCAGCGGGACTGATTATGACCCGGTTGTGCTCCTGGCTGACACCTGACCGAATACACATGTTTATTTTTCTCAATAAGAACGAGTAGACAGAAAACTGGACACTATGAGTCTGAAGTACTTTTCTGTTAGTATTATGAGCCTTCACTTTATAAGATTATGTCCGCGGAGAATATTTTAATGAGCCTGATCGTTGATATTCTGCGTGTCAAACATATACCCGTATTCAATCCCGTCAGTTATGCATTTTGTTGCTGTAGAAAATAAAATTTAGGGGGAAAACAACGTATTTGGCATTGTTTTTGACGTAAGAATAATGTTTTTTTTTTAATCAATTAATCGATAATTGATCGTTAACATTTCCAAAAATCGATGACGGAAAATACTTGAAATGTACATCCCTAGTTCGGACGTCCTCCTTTAAACAAGCTTCTTTATGTGGTATTGATGCTCTCATGTGCACTCGTGTATGTCTCACAGATATGTGCTTTCTTAACAGCTGAGACCGCATGAGATATGGATGGCTCAAATGAATCGGTGATGCTTCACAGTATAACCTCTAGATAGGCACTGAAGACTGAATGGTGGAGGCCAAAATGCGCCAGAGAGGAGATGGTGGATAATGATGGTGTTCAAGGGAAGGACACATAAGGCTTTGGCAGGGAGGGTGAGAAACACGGTCACGCTTTAATTTTTTTCTCCAAATTCTAAGAGGTATTCGGTCTTTCTTGCATGTCCCTTCTACACTAGTTTATTTGTATTGTACAGTGGCATCTGTTAAACGTAAAGAGATATACATAGCTCCTTCAGGGCCTTTATTTATACTAAAATGTGCTCGGACATTTAAAAAGTACAGCAGAAGTAAATTGCCACCAACTCTATACATGCACACTGTACTTCCTCAATATAATATATACTTTCTAAATGAACATTGACTAAGACATCAAACAGAATCATTTTCTCCTTCCTCCCATTAAAACTGTAAAGTAGAATATGTCTTTATGTTAGCAAACAAGCACGCACACAAAATGTTCCCTTCCACATCAGTTCCCTATTCCCACTGTAAAAACAAAGCCCTGTGACAAGCGGCGCTGTGGATGTGCATATGCTGAACTCGTCAGTGTGTTATACACACACAGCAGCTGCCTCACTGTGCTCTCTCTCTCTCCTGTGCATCACTGAGTGTGTTTGTTTGCCTGTTTGTCGCCTCTTGTGTGTTTATTTGTGCATGCGCGTGTACACCAGCCACAGTCTCTCTCTGCAGGGCTTGCTTAACTAAGATTAATTGCACCTAATCCACTGTGCCAGGTGGAACAAGAACCATGGTGGGTGCGCTCACACAAACACACAAACGGCTCAAATAGGCACACACATCCCATTATAGCCTTGCTGCTGAAAATTAGCCTCGTACCTCTCCTGACACCCCGGACCAGACCACAACTCGATACCACCATTTACTCCCCGACAACTCCCACATTCATCACTGTTGCCTCTGTCGGACGGATGAACACGTGGATGGACAGAATGCCATGATAGAAGAATGAGCTTTCTACTCTCTCCCATCAGCACCAGCTGACCTTGACAATATGTATAAAGAAGCTGTTTGTTCTCTGTTCTCTTTCGAGTAGCAGGAGAATCAAAAGAATCAAAGTGCTAAAACTGAGCGCCTTTGACAGATGCAGCACATTTTTAGGAACCCCTGAAATCTGAGGCACAGCAGAGTTTCACTGAGCTGGTGGTGAGAGAGATAAGAGCAGCAATAAGCTGACTTAAAATAATAATACTAGGGTTATGTCAATGTTTTGCTACATAAATTAATAATGATATAATCTGAATTATTAATTGTTAGCATATTCACCTGTTTAGTACATAGTGCGGACAGTTTGGGGAAACTGTCCTCTTCCAGCTCTCCTCCTTCTCTGAGCTCTGCGGTTCTCACACCTTTAAAAACAAACGAGGCAAATGTCACAACTTTGAACCCTGCTGCTATCATCACCACCGCTTATGGTTTAACTTTCTTTGTAGAGATCGGTAACGTAAAGTGGCTCTCGCCTGCTCCGCTGCAGTTGCTAATAATGCTGGACAGGATCCAATATGTAAACTAGGGATGCACTGAAAATTCGGCCACCGAAAATTTTCAGCCAAAAATGTCCCAAAGGTGGAAAAATACTTTTATCACTGAAACAACATCGCCAAAACAGAATGTTGTGATGACACAAGCAAAAACTGCGGCCAGTACGCACTTGTCTGGATAAGGGCCAACATGTCTGCATCCGTTCTTCCTTTAATTGCAGCACTAAAGTGTCTTCTAAGCAAAGAGGCTGAGACGGACCACAGAGTGAAAACAATGAAAAGTACACTCTTAGTCTGTCAGCACACATTTCAATGAGATCTATTCAGATCCTCTGCACTTCATCGCGACTTTACTTGTTCTGTGTTATAAAAATCATTACTTGGATGTGGGAATAAAGCAGCGCGCACAAGAAATGATCCAGGCCGCGATGGATGCAGAGAACCCGCTTGGAGACGGAGAAGCGCACAGCGCAGGAGAAAGAGAACAGAGCACAGAAAAAAGGACTGGTCTCTGAACCAGATGAGGGGCATACACCCTCACTGTCTGATGTGTTCAATGAGATCCTTGATTTTAGTGAGGTTAGTACACAGTCGGAGCCATAAATGCAATGGAAGGGGAGACCGGGGACAGTTGTAACATTTTTGACATTTCTGTCTATAACTTTGAGCTCTTTTAACCCAGTGTGTTCAAACTGCTATACAAACTAGCTTCAAGTGTCTGCTAATGGCCTAGAAAATGCCTGTGCAATGCAAACAGAAAATGCATGGCTTAATCTTAAATCCAAGAAGTGAAATGTTACAACTGTCCCCGGTCTCCCTACTAATAATTGGCAAAATTATTTATTTCCGTGTTTCGGTTTTCGGCCTTTGTTTCCTCATTTTCGGTTTTCGGTTTCAGCCAAGAATTTTCATTCAGTGCATCCCTAGTTTTGACCAATCAGAATCAAACTTATTACACAACAGTAAGATCAGTAAGAAAGCCGGGTCATAAGCATTATTAAACCAGTCCCTCCAGGATTTCGCGGGATTTGTTTGTGATTGTTGCGGCCCAAAAAGCCTGAATTTGCGACAGCTTTTTGAAAAAATTGCGGTGAAAGTTGCGATTGTTTTTTTATTGCTTTTTTCCCCCAATAACATCTCAGGGGCAAGTAAATATGCTAAATCACAGTTGTTTTTAGAAAACATTCTTGATGTGGCCACTGACTGTATTTTGATTCTCTTGATTCACAGAAAAATGCCATGAAAGGGCTGTATTGCACATTTACGACGGTCCCTGAATGCACCTCGCAGCGACTGATGCACAGTCAGTTCACGGCACTCTGAAATTAATCTGCATCTTTGATGGCAAGGAGTTGATCAAAACTTACTGACTGTGTCTGATGTTTCACCAAACTGGATTAAATCAAGCTGTAGACGCAGAGCTTTTTATGGTAACCACAGCAACAACGTCAAACATCAAATAGTAAACAGACGTCCCCCGGTTGTGTCTTTGTCACTAACGCACACCGGGGATAAAAATCATCAATGAAGATGAGACAGATGCATGGAGGTGAGGAGAGCTGGTTCATAAAGCACACCTGCTGCAGGTAGAGACCAAGCGAACACTGAGCCCCTCAATCTATAAATAATAACGTTGTCATGGTCACTTGTCCTGCCTGCTGTCTCCTCTTTTCACCCGTTCTCTGTGCGTGTTTTGTTGTTGAAAAGTGCCGATCAAGTGAGGACTTGTGTTTATGTTCCAAGGAAGTCAAATTGATGACAAAACCGATGACGTACAGGGGCTGAGATTAATGTAATTGGTCAAATTTGCGGGAAAGTTGCGGTGATTGTAAAAAATTGCAAGGCCGCGAAAAAATCGCGCTGATTGGTTGAATTTGCGTTGATAGTTGCGATCGCGAAATCGCAACTTCCTGGAGGGACTGTTAAACGTTGTCATGAGAATGACTTATTTTGTTTTTCCACTACAGCCATATGTCCATGGCAATACCATTCCCAGGTCTTGAATGCAGTCACTGATATGTCCATCTGTTTACTTGACCTGACTGTAGCCTGCTATTATGAAACCTCACCTCTGTTACTCTCTCTTCCTCAGTGACTGTTTATGGCAATCATGAGGTTTTACTTTGTCCAGATAGACCTTACATATTTACACAGAGCCAACACTGTTTCACCATGGGCAAGCCCTGTGCAACATATGGCAGCCACAGCGAGGAAGAACTTCCTTTGTACAGGCAGAACCCTCGAGCTGAACCAGACATGTGTTAAACAATCTTCTGCAATAACTGGATGTGCCAAAAAAGGAGGTTGGAGGGAGATGCAGCGAGAAAATGATAGAGGCACCAACAAACAGCAACAAGAACAACAGATAATACCGACAGATGGCTTAATGCCAATGATGATGATGAAAGTATTTGTAATACTAGCAAGACAGACAAAATTCCAAACTCAAACAGGAAAAGCAAAGCCCTGAGAGTTAATCAGCTAAAGGAAGAGTTTAACCCTTTACCTCCCACTCCACACCAGATTACAACAAAAATCTAAACCTCCCACATTATCATGATCAAAAGTGGCGCGTGCAAATCTGTGTGTCTCTGCATGTGGGGGTGCACAAATCTGTGTTTGTGTGTCACAGGAAATTCTAATCACCCCCTTGACAAGCTGATGGGGCTTGCCTGGAAGGTCTGCTGCAGTTTGATGCATACATATTTACATACACATTAACACACATACACATTGGTCATAAACAGTAATAATTATTGCTGTTCTTTAATACATATTTTTGTCAAATGTAAAGTCAGACTATTATCGACCATGACTAATCTTCTTGTCCATATTGAATCTCTGAAGATCAATAGTTGTGTCAAAGGTCAGCTTCTCTAGTGCTATCTCTGCCTCACACGTTCACACACGCACACACACCCCACTGTGTGCTCCATTTAGCAAATTGCCTCCACAGATAAGAGACAGGCCGTCACCGTCGTATCTCTCCTTTCACCTGTCACACTTCCTCGTTCCCTTCTTCTGCATCTTCTCGCATCACTTCTTCGTGGTCACGCAGCTCGGTCACCTCTCTGTCTCTCTCCTCTATGAATGTCACAATGACGTTAAGTGGTGGTCCTCATTAATCTAGTGGGTGTGATGTCATACGAACATTGTATGTGCACCCCCGCTCCCCACTTTCTTCTTCTTCTGATGTGTCTTCTCTGTCCTGTGTGACAGAATCAAGCACACTTGAGTCAACAGTCGAGTCTCAGATGTTTTTCTTTAGCTGATTAAAATCTTGAACATATTTAAAACATTAACATAAAAATGTTCTTACTGCCTATCAGACTTCCCTCCCGAGGAATGGATTCAGAATTTTTTGTACAGTCTTTTCAGAAACCTAATACTTTTGACGAGGAGCTGAAGACCCAGAGGAATGATTATTCAGTCATTCATGACATCCATGCTGAAGTACCCTGTATGACTTCACAAGATGCGCCATGTTCCTCATTTTAATGCAGGTAGCTGGCTGCTCTCATCTCCCCTTCAGAATAACATACATGCTAACCTTAGAATCAAACAACCTTATTCCCCAAAGTAGATGACTTAATTCTAATGCATTTATGACTTCAATCTTGTAAAATTACTTCTTTATCCTCATTCATTTCTGACTTAATATCTAGAAATCTCAGTGTTCTTCTTTCTCAACAATAACCCTGATCCTCAATCATAATAAAGTCACTTTAACTAACAACTAATAAGATATTTCAGATGCAGTTAGCTAGCAACAGCAGATTTTATCCAACACTTGTAACAACATATAAAATCTACTTCTTTTTAGCCAGCTATTTCAAACTATCATCCATGACCGATAACTGCAAACAACTTTACTTCTACTAGCTTCCAGTTTCTAACTATTTATCAACTATTTTGAAGCCCACTATCCAAACATTGATCCAATGCTTAAAGAACACATCAAACTATAATCAAGTCCTGTTAGCTCGTATTTTAACTGTTTGTGTTTGGAAACTATTTAACTGTTTCATTTAGGGATGTCGGGATTAACCAGTTTCACTATTAACCACGCTTAAAAGTGTCACGGTTAATCTAATCGTGAAGGCCCCAATACACCAAGTGTTTCTATGGTCTCTGTCAAAAAGGGGCCGGTACATTATGTTCGGCGCAACTTGTAAACAAAAGGTTACGGTTAGGTTAAGGTCCCATCAGAGTCAGAAAGTGTTTTCGTGAAGAACAATGTTTCCATTTTTAACTGCAACATTACATCGATGTGTTGGTGGCGTTTTATTAAAAGTGACATATGCAAAATGGACTTTCTAATGGTTCTCTACCTGAAATATGTGTCCCTGGCATGTCTACAAACCCCCCGAGAATGAAAAAAATCCATTCTGCCCCTTTTCTGATTTCTCCACCTTTCTGTAAATGTGTGTGAAACAAGCCGTTTCAGACTTCCGTGTTTTTGTTACGTAACAACAATATCCGGTCTGTCACGGAGTCAGAGCTCGGAGCTTGTTCAGCCCATACAATGTATAAAGTACAACTCAACTCCTCCTCCGTTTTTCATTCCCTGCACACGTGTGTGGTAACAAGGAGCTTAGGAGGGAGGCATGCTAGTTGTAGGCTGTCTTAATAAACACAAAGGTCGGTTTTACTCCCCACGTCTGCAGATTTGAAGATCTAGTGGAGGATTTTTATTTATCATGAATAAATGCTAGCGCTAGTTAGCATAGCCACATAGCTACATGTTAGTAGCTGTGTACGAAGACACTGGTCTACATACTGACAAATAAAACAAGAAACACTAAATCTGTGAACAATCGTTCAGAAAGGTCCTGCTGCAGGCACCTCTTCGTCAGGATCAGATTCAGAGGGTTGAAGTAACGCGGTCTGTGAGCAGCCGTGTATATTCAGCCAACATGTAAACATTAGATCAACGTGCCGGAGAGCCGAGGGCCGGAGAGCCGAGGGCACATCCACTTCCTGAGAGGGCGTAATCAGAGAGAAAACAGACCGTTCTGAGCAGGGCTGACAAAGAGTTTTTTTTAGGCATGCCAAAATCTGATTTCAAAGTGTTTTTTTGAGCATAAACTTTAAAGACATGTTTTGGGGACCTCTTAGACCAATATATATTGATGAAAAAAGCGTGATATGTCACCTTTAAAATCTGTCCAGTGCAGCTGAAGAGGCCCCGCCAAAACGGCACAAGAAGAAAAAGGACTAAATAAATATTCCACGGAGTGCATCTCTTTTGTTCTCTACAGGTGAGGTCGTCCCTATGATACCTGTGTGCGGAAATTAAAATATAACACGCTGATCTCTGAGTGCACGTTAGACCTGTGGATGAATCAATCATATAGCTGTCGCTGTTTGTGTCTGCTGACAGTTTCATGACAAACTGGAACATAAGAATACTCCAGAACACAAATAACGTGTTTGTCACTCTAAATGCTCTGGGGAAGGACCCTCAAGACCTGTTGGTAAATTTAATGCATAATAATCGGGGTAATCTTGAAACCGTGATTATTTCTCTCACAAGAATCATACCACCAAAATCTCTGATTGTTGCATCCCTAGTTTCAATTATTTTTAATTACTATTTGAATAAATTATAATTTGAGCTAACTATCTCAACCCTGTATCCGTTTGTTATCGCTAGCTCTTTTTTGTTTGTACAAAGTAAGCAATGTACTCCTTAATCCTTTAATGATTTCTGGTAAGGGGTCACTGATCTTAATTATTGACGATGCCTTCAGGTATGTCTGATGTTAATTTCATTTTCTTTTTGAATACAGCTTATTTTTCATCCTTTTTTTTAGCTTGGCTTTTCTTTATCAGCACATGAGTCAGCGCAGTCTTCTATTTTTGAAGTACCTGCATGTGTCTGTGTGTGTGCGTTCATTGGTGTGTCTTTTTGTGTGTGCTTCTGGCCACAAGCAAAAATTATTTTGGATGTGTTTTTCATAGAAGGAGAGAAAGAGAGAAGAGAGAACAGATAAAAGGAATCAATGCAAGGCTTATGTAGGTAGCACTTATGAGCCTGCTCAAGGGCAATGTCTGTTAGCTCAAGGCCTAATTGGCGTATTGTATTGTGCCGTTGGGACAAAGACGCTCAGCCTTACAAATGAGGCTTGGACAGAACCTGACAACTCATTGAAGGTTTCCCCCTCAGTGTCTGGCCATGGAGAAAATAAGATTTTCAGACACCTTCTCAATGCCTTTATCATGTTAAATCTCTGTCACATGGGAAAGGTGGGCGGGGATGGAAAGGATTCGTGCAGTTTTAAGCATTTTAAGAATGTCAAACGTATCTCAGCTGTGCATTTGTTTCAAACGTGTCACTTCAAGGGTGCAGGGTAGAGAGATTGCTATGCATTTGCAGATTTCATATCTGAAGTGTCCTTGAGAATAACTTTGCGTCATTTCCATCCTTTCCATTCATTGTGGTGACATTGTTTTCACTCTCTTGCTTGATTATATTTCAGTCCACGAGGACCGGCTTCCCCTCAAAAACGAATTACATCTCCCGTCTCAAATAGGAATTATATCGACCTAAAAATGCAAAGGGCACCACAGAAACACCGGGTCCTCAGGAGTTTAGGACTCTACAGTTTATCAGGGATTTGTAATGCGATAAACTCACTCAGAGGAGAGGGAAAGCACATTAATATCATCAGGTATTCTCCACTCCTCTTCAGGGAATATAAGAGGAGTAGCAAGGTTAGAGGATGATGAGTAAACAGGATCGCAGCAATGCAACAACAAGGCGGAACAGGCAGCGGGTCTCAAGGTCTACAAACATCGAAATTCACTTTATTCTCCATAGTAGACAATAACACATGTAGTGTTTTCTTTTCTTTTACAAGGGGTAAAGTTAGGCCAGATGTATTTGTAGAATGCTTAAGCGAGTTACAGAAGCTTACACTTTTCATTTAAAGTTACAAACAGCTCTGAGTTTGTGTTGAAGAGTAAATGTGTGTCAGAAGAACAGTGTGCAGAGGGAAAGGAGGTCGCGTGTGAATGGGTCAAGAGTGTGTTAAATAACGCCTGGTGTACTAAGTGTGAGGGCAAGAGGAAAAAAAAAAAAAAACAAGGCAGCCATGGAATTACAGCCTTCTGCACTCAGCCGAACACTGGTATAATAAAGTGTGTCTTTAATACGTAATGCTCATAAACATTTGTTTTGTTTTTCTCTTGGTTCTGAAGTATTTATGAAATGCCAGGATGAGCATGCTTTGCTGTCATCACTGCAAAAATAAGCAAAATCACAGTCCTACAAGTCATGAGAAGAGGTTGTTTTTTAGTGTCAGCTCTGAGAGTAAGGGAAGTCATTTTCATGTTAAAGTAAGCATCGGGATAAACTGTTTGACTTTGATCAGGCTGAACAGCACTACTTCTCTCCAGAGTTCAGTTAGATTTGTTATGAAACTAAGCTTTGAAGATCATTTTTTTAGCATTTATCCAAAATCCTTAATCATCATTCTACCGTTGTTGCATCCATGAGCGGGAATATTTTTTTTATAAAGGTCTTATTTGCCCTGTAACCACTTTTAAAAATTTAACAACCTCTCTTCAGAAAACTGAGCAACAAGTCACAGACATTTAACATCATTTTGTCTTATTATTTATCCGCCCCACTCAACCTAAGTGGAAATAAACTTTGCCTAGTGTGTGGGTGTGTGTGATAATGTATGTTTTAAACCGCTGCAGACTTTCCAGGCAAGACCCGTCAGCCTGTCAAGGGGGTGATTAGAATTAGCTGTGACACACACAAACACAGACACACACAAAAATACGTGCATCCCTACATGCAGACACACACACACACACACACACACACACACACACACACACGCACCAGCACACGTCCCGCTGCTCGTGCCGAGATGTTGTGGCCTGCAGCAGCATGCAAGGTCTGATGCAGTTCACCTCTTGTGTCATTGAGTATTAGAGTATAGACTATCTGTCTGGTTCATTGCTGAGACACACACAAACACACATGCACAAACACACAAATAGCTGTACACACAGGCACACACATGCACAGGCACACAAATACCCTTACACACACATACACACACACACACACATGCTGGTAGTGTCTTGTTGATTTTCACTCTTAACATTACTGCCCAAGGTGAGGAGTTTAGCTCGAAGCTGATAAATACCCTCACTCCCCCGCACACACATACACACTCACACACAGACACACACTCCCCTGTAGATGTACAGCATGCTGCAGAACATGCATCCTTAGGCTTCACACATCTCACACTTTGCTTTGCCACACATTTAAGACCACACACATGCTTAGAAAAACACACACCCCTGCTCTCCAACACTTTGCACCTTCACTCCGAATCACATCCCGTCTCCTACATTTTCCTCTCTTCTCCATGGGCTCTCTCCTTTTAAATAAACATTAATTTTTTTTCTCTGTCTTACACACACAGACACGCACATTCACACACACACACTCACATGAACAATCAAGGCGTGATACAGGCAGACTCATTCTTTGCCTGGCCCCAGGACCTGGAATGATTGATAGGAGAGGCAGCAGGGCAGCAGAAATAAGTGAAGGAAAGCAAACAGTGTTGCATGCTCTTACCTCTGCACTTTGATGGTATTGTTCAATTGGCTGTTTCTGTTTAATGCTGCCATTAACATCCACGCAATGTTACCAGCTGTCATGGTAACGCATTAATGGGGAGCAAGAAGTCCCTTTTTTTTACTCTTTGAACAGAAAGACTTCTTCAATCTAGCTTTGTTTACTGGCTCTATTGACTCTATTGTTTATAGGACAGTTGTATCTTACTACGGACACTCTGGATTATGTTAAATATAATGCAGCAGTTTCATCATTTGAGGATCTTTCTTGTACAGGTCTTTGACTCAGGGTGGCTGTTAAAGAAACAAAGGGAAAAGGTAAAGCACAGATATGTCACGTTCAGGTACCTCTCCTATGTATCTTATATTCTGGTAGTAAATCACATCATACCATGGACTGCAAGGTTGGACCGTGCATCTCCCCTTCCTCCCTCTGCTGAAACGAACGCTTCAATTCTTCCCTCGTGGATGCTGGTATCTTGTGTAGTTGTGGTCTGCGAAGTAGAGATAATCCTATGGCACTGTGCTGCTGACGTCCCGTCCCTTCAGTTAACCAACTTTGACTTAATGATAACACAGCGTAGATCACAAAGGTCAATACAGTTTACAGGAAAAACTGCTTCTTGTGTCAGTTGAAAGTTAAACCAAAAAGGTTATCAGGAGAGCAAAAGCAGGCAGACAATCCACCATCATGGCGTCCCACCTTCCATCGATGATGATCTGACAACAAGTTATGTATAAACAGATACCATCCACCCTAGTCAATGGTAGGGGAAACAGTGCACATATGTACACCTAACTTTTAGGGATGGGCAATGATTTTTGAATATTTGAATATTTATTCACTTAGTAAAAACTTAGGTGTTACTTTGAATATTTTCTCCTTTTAAAAGTAAAAATTTCGAATAAGTGTTGAATAGATGCCAATGATTATCAAATACTATTTTGGCTTGAAATGCCCATCCCTACTTTACTTCTTCTGCTTCATATTGTGCGAGTTCTCTAAAACTTAACTTTGAAGTATATTGTGGAGTGCATACACCCATATACCAACTTAAGTCAGACGGTCCCCAAGTTTGTTTTGTTATTTGTTCCGCAGCTGTAGGTCTTGGTTCATGAACAAACAAGGTAGTGATCCTGCGGCATTTCCCGGGCTCTGTGCTCTGGATTGGATCTGTGGAGGATGAGCTGGCCGCTCTGCCACTGGCCTGTTCTCTCACTCTGCCATCTGAATCTCAGCTAAGCTATCAGGCTGTATTTCAGTTTGCTCTGTGTGTGTGTGTGTGTGTGTGTCTGTGTGTCTCCTCAGTCTATTTCCTTCTGACCGGGGTACAGCGAGGAATAGATTGTTTGTTTGATTGTCTGCCAAAGAGTCCTGTAGAAGTTGAGTTAGTCTTCTTGAAGGTCTTACTATAGAGACAACCAAACTGAAAGTGACAACACAACTCAATATAACCTCAATATCACGGTGCAACACTGATGTTTTTAAATGCAAGATAATTAAAAAACTAAAAACCCAAAGCAAATGCAAGCGTTCAATTAACATAAAGATATGCATATGTGGGTTTGCAGAATTGATTTCAAGCCAATGCTTTGTTTGCTTTAGCTCCACGCTCAGGGACATAGTTTCAGAAGAGCAGAAATCTTCCCCCGAAATCCCAGCAGGACAAACCGTTATCCAAATACAGTTATTTGTGATACACAAGAACCTCAAGCGTTAGCACGTCCACTTGGCTCTCCCTTTCTGTTTCCATAACAAATTAGAGCTGATTTGTGAAGAGCTACATGTTGCTGTTTCTGCAGAATGATCTTTAATTTCTGCCAAGAATCTCTCTCTGTGTGCGCTTGTGTTTGCTCGGTGGGCTCTTGGTCACTCCGTGGCTCTCAGAGGCTCAGTTGACCTGCCAGCTCAGGGAAAACACTGTGTTGTCTCGGCTTCTTTGAATTTGTGCTCGCTATTGAAATTCTCAGCAGTTTAGAAGTTATTCCATGACATGTTCTACATCCATGCCTTTGAATCCTGTGTACATACACAGGCAGATTGAGCTTACTTGCATAGAACTCCCAGTGGCATTTTGATGACGTGAATATATTGAAATTCATTACCCTACTTATGTTATGGTTTCTTTAGTATCTATATCTATCCATATATCTACTAATAATGCTATAAGGTTAGTTTAATATAAATAGTGATTTGTTCTGCAGCTTATTTTAGTCTACATTCACAAACATCTTCAATTTGTTCAGCTCTTCAGCTCTGTTCTCCCTAAAGCACCAACAGCTTTCCTTTCTTTATTCACACAGCAGCCTGCCTCCCTCCTGCCGTTCTCCCTCACTGTTTGTGTCTGAACTTTTGTCAACATTCATCAGCAGCAGGTTTTATAAAGACAGCCATCAATCTATCACTCCACATTGGGTTATCACAACAGGTGGTCTGAGTGAAAACGAGGCTCGGTAATGACCGGCAACGATCCAAAACTAAGTGTGCAGAGTGACATCGGCAGCAACCAGCTGCACGTAACTTTTAACACAGCGGTATGAGAAGTTTCTTATTTAACATGGGACGTCAGGCTTCAATGAATGCATACTGCAGCACCTCTCTATTTGTCTGATCACCTGCAGTGCATAGTAAGGGGTAGAGTGATGAGAGAGCCTCTAAATCTTTGATCCTGGATGGCAATCCTATACAGTTAAAACAAGAAACATCTAAAAATGTACTTGAATGTCCTTCCAACTTACATTCTCTGTGGGAAACTGAGTATTTCATCTGTACCCATAATGTTTCTAAACCATTACAGGGCGAATAATAAGCTATCATAAGCTTGCATTTCCACTGTAATTTCATCACTAGGATTAACATGCCACGCCATTTAGTACAATAAGTGAACAGCATACAAAGCATCAGTGCAGGCCTATTTAGTTTGTATATAATGTTGTATTGGACAGGAGTCTGCAGGGTTGTCGATGTTGTTGTATCTGATGGATAAAGAAGATGGACAGCAGAGTCCTCTTGTAGGTGAAAGCCTGAAACGAATCCAATCTATTGATCTAATAAGGGATTTTTCTAAACTTGATTTTGTTTTTATTAATCCAAAGTAATGTGACTCTGCACATTAAGAAATTGTTCACATTGTCAGGTTATAATGAACTGTGCAGCGAGTTGACAGTTGGATAAGACAGGACAGAGCTGATTGGTTTTCCTGCCTCTGTTGTCAATCCTCCGGCCTTCAGTTCGCTCCAGAGACGGATCACTTTGTGCTCAATTTCCCTGCTAATGAAGGGGTGTTGGGGCACGTATACGCATCAGTGGTGTTTGAGAGGTAACTACACATACTGAATGGCAAAGAAGTGCAAATACAGTGTTTTGGTGGCCGGCTGCCATCCCTCTCCATTGAGCTCTGTGTGTCTTTGGGTCTGCTGCTGGCCTGCCCCTGGGCAGAGCCACTTGCTCCAAACTCAGTGCCACAAACACTCTCCACCTTCATCCGGCTCTCTCTTTTTCCACTTCTGTTACTTAGCTTTCTTTTTCCGTGTGTCTTCCCTTCTTCTCATTTGTCACTGCAGACTCAGTTGTCTTATTAAGACAACACTTGAAACCTCTCCCACCTGCTAACCCCTACTCGCTAATTTTTCTCTATGAAAGGTAGCATACTGCATTCTGCAGTGGGTTTGTCACTATGCTTATGATCACAGCCAGGAAAGACATGCAGAGCCAGACACCACTGACACCTCCTCCTCCTCCCTCTCCCTTGGTTTGTCACAGAACTGCTTCATGGACTGTAATCTCTTTTTCCCCCTTCATGTACCCCATCTTTCTCCATTCCTCTCCCTCCTTCCCTTCCCCACCTCTCTGTGTTCACCATCCATCTCCCCCGCTTACTTTGTCTCACTGACCATGCCAATCACTTTATAAAAGGCTAGATTAAACCGCTAGATTGGTACAGGATGGGCGGTGAGCAGAGTGTCTCTGCCTGTCAGCCTGTCTGTCCCCAACATGTGCTCCAATCCAGATGTTTTTACAGTTCAGTGAGACTTCATCGT